>NW_024081667.1:0-226682 GCF_003009895.1 Hyaena hyaena
CCGGCTCAGAGCCTGGAGCCTGTTTCAGTCTGTGACTCCCTTTCTCTCTGACCCTCCTCTGACCTTCTCTCTCTCTCTCTCTCTCAAAAAAAAAAAAAAATATATATATATCTTTCATGATAAGCCCTTAGTAAAAAAATAAACTGTTTTCCTGGGTTCTGAGAGCTGCTGTATCAAATTATTGTACCTACGATGGGGTTTGTGGGAACCTACAATTTGTAGCCAAGAAGAACAGAAGTTTTGGGCAACCGGTGATCTACTACTTACAGTTGCTATCTGAGGTGGAGGACAGTGTTCTGTGACTGTGCCCTTAACCTTCCGGGTGTCCACTGAGTTGTTTAGTGTCAGAATTGTGCTGACTTGTAGGACACCTAGCTAGAATTGAAAACTTAGTCAACGCGAGAAGAAGTTCATACCTCTGGTCATAAACGTGTTCTGTGTGAGTGTGCGAAGAGAAACAGTAAGTTTTTTCTATACTCTATTACAAAACTGTGGTTATTTTTTTAATTGGGTTATTTGATTTTTTAAAAAATATTTATTTACTTAGAGAGAGTGCTCTCATGAGTGCAGTGGAGGAGCAGAGACAGAATCCCACGTAGGCTCTATGCTGTCAGCATGAAACCTGATGTGGAGGTTCAAACTCATGAACCATATGATCATAACCTGAGGCAAGATCGAGGGTTGAACGCTCAACCAACTGTGCCACTCAGGCACCCACAAAACGATGGTTATTAAAATAGAGTGTTATTGGAAGAAGGATAGATATATTGACTAATAAGATCAACTGAAGCATACAGAGACAGATCCACACATACTTTATTTCCTGAATACAACAAAGTCTCCATTTTAGTATAATGTGATGTACTAAATTATTACAAATTATACCATATATGGTCCTGAGTAAATTAATATCCATTTTAAAATAATGACTCTGAACACCTATTTCATACCATACACAAAATCAATTCCAGATGGATTACTGGTCTAAACATAAAGAATAAAACATTTAGGGGTGAATTTAGAAAACACCTTTGTGATCTTGGATTAAGCAAAGTTATTTTTCTAAATATTTCTTGACTAGAACAGAAAACATTAATCACAAAAGGTGAAATTGATAATTTTAACTTAAATTAAAAATTAAGAACTTTAAAAATTAAAAATTATTGTTCATCAAAAGTTACCATTAAAAGAGTGAAAATCAATATAGATATATATGTATAGAGGTAGATATGTAGATAGAGGTATCTAACAATGAACTCATATAAAGATACACTTAAAAAAGAGGATATGAGCCTACTGTATTAAAGAAAAAAAAAGAAAGAAAGAAAAAAAAGGACAGGAAACCTAATGGGAAAAGTAATAATAAACACATGTCTTGAACATGCACTTAACAAAGCCAAATGGCCAATAAACATATGAAAGATACTATGCTCCCTATCAATTTTTGGGGAAATGTGATCACATGCAACCAGTAGAAACCTAATAGGAGAAAATGAGTAAATATCCAATTGGCAAGGATACGAAGCAAATTCCAACTTTCATAATTGCCAATGGGAGTAAAATTAGTTTGGAAAGCTATCTAATAATATCTACTGAAACTGAGTAATTTCATACTCTATGATCCTGCAGTTCCAGTTCTTGGTATATGCGCAACAGAAATGTGACATATGTTCATAAAATGGATGAGCTAGAATGTGTATAAGACAATTCTTCTCAATAGTTTCAAACTAGAATGAAACTACATGCCCACTGAGAGTAGAAATGATTTTTTTTTAATTCACACGAGAATACAATTCAACAATAAGAACTAAAGCTTAACCATGACGTAGAATGATAACATGGATAATACGAGTATCCACAAAATGTATAGAATAAATCTCGCAAACTTAACGTTAAACAAAAGACCAGAAACAAAAGACAACACTACATGCTAATTAGAAGTAAGGATAGTTGGGCCTTGGTGGAAGGGGTGGGTTGTGATCTTAATAATGGTTTTTAGCCATTTTCTTTAGCTCCAGAAGTGAGACAGGAGGGCTGTAGAGAGAAGAATTGGGGGAATGTTTCTCTGTCCCTCCTCTAGATTGGATACTGGATAATGCTCTGGCAAAATATCACTCCGCTAATTCCTAGTGAGAGCCTACTTACCAATAAACTATTGATGCGAACTACCACCCTTTTTTGATAAACATGGTTATAAAAATCTGTTATTTTTATCTGGTTGTTTCCATAGGATGACTGTTGTATAGGAATTTCCTTAGAATAAATTTCTAAGAAGAAAATTCCTCAGTTAAAATACATAATATTTAATATTCTTGAAGACTGTTGTTTTAATGACTATGGGACATACCTACAATGATGTCTGTCCCTATCACCTACCTGCTGTGACACAAGTGATCAGGCCAACTTTCCCATAAAGGGAGGAGACTCTTTTCATTCACCACCCACCCAACTTGTCCTAGGTACTATCCCATGATAACGATTTGCTTCATGTCCAAACTACTAAAAATAGTTTTTGTTTTCTCCCAGGCTCTTATAATACTATCTTCAAACTACAGAGATATGTTTTCTGTAATTCAACTTTCAATAAGGAGCATTACTCCTTAGAAAACTAGACAAACATCTATTTTAGTTCAGTTTCTCTGTAACATGTATGTTTTTTAAATGTTTTATTTATTTATGAGAGAGAGACAGAGAGAGAGAGAGAGAGAAAGAGAGAGAGCATGAGCAGGGGAGGGTCAGAGAGAGGGAGATACAGAATCTGAAACAGGCTCCAGGCTCTGAGCTAGCTCTCAGCATAGAGCCCAATGTGGGGCTCGAACCCACGAACTATGAGATCATGACCTGAGCTGAAGTCGGACGCTTAACCGACTGAGCCACCCAGGCACCCCTCATGTATTTATTTAGCAAAACTATTAAGATTGTTCAAAATTATTGTGGTAACCATTTCATAGTGTATATATATCATGTCATTATGCTATCTCCCTTAAAGTTATACAGTGCTATATGACAATTATATCTCAGTAAAATTGAGAAAAATATTTCCCAAATGAGTACTTCCCCCTTAAAATTAAAAACAACAATAACTTATCCCATCTTTCTGTTTTTATTTTTTCCAATATACATGAAATGAGGCATATGGGATCTCAGATGAGAGGCAAAAAACTAGATTCACTTCTTAGTTCCTATGGAGAGCACTTCCTGAAAGCCAGCAACATTTTTGCTCATGGGCCTATGATGCATGCTTTTACTTGTTTATTATTATTTTTTAATTTTTTAATGTTTTATTTATTTCTGAGAGAGAGGGAGACACAGAGA
The DNA here is from genome assembly GCF_003009895.1 of Hyaena hyaena. Taxonomy (NCBI): domain Eukaryota; kingdom Metazoa; phylum Chordata; class Mammalia; order Carnivora; family Hyaenidae; genus Hyaena; species Hyaena hyaena. The sequence goes on from NW_024081667.1 coordinate 3,316, forward strand.
GAGAGAGAGAGAGATACAGCATGAATATGGGAGGGTCAGAGAGAGAGGGAGGCACAGAATACGAAGACAGGCTCCAGGCTCTGAGCTAGCTGTAAGCACAGAGCCCGACATGGGGCTCGACAAGAACTGTGAGATCATGACCTGAGCCGAAGTCGGATGCTTAACAGACTGAGCCACCCAGGAGCCCCTATTATTCTTTTTTAAATATAATTTATTGTCAAGTTGGCTAACATACTGTGTTTCTAGTGTGCTGTTGGTTTTGGGAGTAGATTCCAATGATTCATCACTTACATACAACACCCAGCGCTCATCCCAACAAGTGTCCTCCTCAATGCCCATCACCCATTTCCCCTCTCCCCCGTGACCTCCCACCCCCATCAACCTTCAGTTTATTCTCTGTATTTAAGAGTCTCTTGTGGTTTGCCTCCTTCTCTTCCACATGATCTTCTGTTAAGTTTCTCAAGTTTCACATATGAATGAAAACATGTATCTGTCTTTCTCTGACTGACTTGTTTCACTTAGCATACTTTTACTATATAATCAACTAACCATCTCAGATTGGTTTCCATATTTACCATGAAAAGTTCTGACAAATAATAAGGGCTGATTAAGAAATTAAATACAGGGGGCTGCAGGTGGAAGCCTGAAATAGTTTTTAAGACAAGTATGCAGGCAGCAGCAAGGGCAGGCAATGGATGGCAGGATGGGAAGCGTAGGTGGGAATTGGACCCAGGTGAGTAATGGGGGCAGGTACAGGAGCTTCTGGCTTGTCCCTTAGGATACGCAAATTTGAGAGAGCCTTAAGATTCCATATTCTTCCATTAGAAGAATCTAACTTGGTATCTGAGGCTCACTCTTGATCATGATCTTATGCAAGGATAACAAAGAGGAATGTGAATAAGTCATTTAAATTTTAGTTTTTCAGTTTTCTTGTACCTAAAAATGACTGGTTCAAAAGACATCCAATGCCTATTTATGGCTCTAATATCAGTGGAGTCTTTGTTTTGTAATGCTACAACGAACACATGGGTGACTTTGGGACATTTTCTTTTGTCTTCATCTTGATGTCCAGTACAGTGTCTTCATCCTTTAGATAATCATGACTGATGTTCTTTGATCCTCTCCTGAATTCACATGGAAAGAAAAAATGAATTGAGAAAGATCTTAGACCAATTTTGTTTTTGTTTCCTCTGTTTTATGAAGTCTTTCTTAGGCCTGCCATGGAGCATGGTGGCAGTCCATGCAGGGGCAAGAAATCTTTCATGTAGACAGGACTCAAGGGATTTCCAACAGAGGTTCAGAACTCACTTCCAAGCTGAAAAGCTTGGAAGCGATGGAGACCCTTACTTTTGACACCAATAAGGTCTTCTTTCCTAGATGCCACCCACGTTTTTCTTTGCAACCACAAACTATAACTCTGGTTCAAAATATCAAAACATATTTTAAAAAATAAACAGAAAACATTGAGTGGATTTTACTATGCTGTGCAATCTCAAGACCCATTGGTACAAAACACATTTTAATATTCCATGATTGGAAATAATTTATAAGGAAAGTATCCAGAATAATTCTTGCATTCTCTCATTGAAGGTTATGTTGACTGTTTTCTATGGCACTATTGATTTTATCTTAATTTGTAACTCATTGATTTACTGATATCACAAAGAAGTTAACAAGCAATTGGGAAAAATAGTTAATTGTTGATTGTATTAGTAAGCATGAATTGTCATAACAAGATACCACAGAAAGGGAAGGCTTACCACAGGAATGTATTTTCTCATAGTTCTGGAGGATGGAAGTTCAAGAGCAAGGCCCCAAGAGGGTTGGTTTCTGGTGAGACTTTTCTATCTGCCTTCTCACGACATCTTCACAAGATGTTTCCTTTATGTGCCAGAAGAGAGAGAGAACTGTTGCATCTTCCTTTCTTTTTATAAGTACATCAGTCTCATCAGATTAAGGTCCCATACCTATGACCTTAATTTAACATGAATCCCTTCTGTCAAGGCCCTATCTCCAAATACAGTCACATCAGGTTTAGGACTTCCACATATGAATTTGGGGAAACATGAATTAGTGCATAATATTGCTATGTGGTTAATTCTTTTTAAAAGCAGTAATGGAATAAAAATGAATTTTGTACAAATGGATTTTTAACTATATTTGGATTTGACATAAGCAAATTTAATTCAAATTCACTCAAAGATAGGGTACCTGGGTGGCTCAGTTGGTTGAGCCTCCGAATTCGGCTCAGGTCATGATCTCACTGTTCGTGGGTTGGAGCCCCATGTAGGGCTCTGTGCTGACAGCTAGCTCAGAGCCTGGAGCCTGTTTCAGATTCTGTGTCTCCCCCTCTATCTGACCCTCCCCTGCTCATGCTGTCTCTCTCTCAGAAATAACTAACTAACTAACTAAATAAATAAATAAATATTAATTTAAAAAAAATTTACTCAAAGTTACTAAGTTTTTATAACAAAATTCTATCTTTCTAAGCTATGTTCAATAATGTGAGCTTACTTTTACATTAACGAAATTGACACATAATTATTAAAGAAACTTGCCCTTAACAATTCTCACATAACATCTTAGTTAAGTGGTTTAGAAATAATTCTGATGGCATCCTGACATATTATGTATAAGCAGAAAGAAGGTGCTGTAGTGTATGATTCCTTCAGACTAGTGAGAATTAACAGGTGATAACTTGATATTGGAAGTGACATTTTAAACATATTTATTTAAAGTGTGTGTGTGTGTGTGTATGTGTGTGTGTGTGTGTGTGTGTGTGTGACCATTTAGTGTAGACATCAAAAACTGGAAAACCTTGGGGCGCCTTGGTGGCTCAGTCGGTTAAGCGTCCAACTTCGGCTCAGGGCAGGATCTCGCGGTTAGTGGGTCTGAGCCCCGTGTCGGGCTCTGTGCTGACAGCCAGCTCAGAGTCCAGAGCCTGTTTCAGATTCTGTGTCTCCCTCTCTGTCTGACCCTCCCCTGCTCATACTGTCTCTCTCTCAGAAATAAATAAAAAACATTAATAAATTTTTTTAAAAAATTGGAAAACCTTTAAAAATTGCTTTTCCTAATTATTGTCTCGAAAATAAAAATCAAGTAAAGATTAAATTATGGTTTCGGACCCTCATTTAAGCAGCTGTAAGTGTGTGAAATGTATTTTAGAAAAAGCTTCCAATAGAAATTAAAAGGCATAAGGATATATTCAGATTATCTGAAAAACATATATTGTACCAAACAACCAGTACACTCTGCCGTTTTTCTAGAGAAAGAGGTGTCTTACATCAAATCTAACTGGTAAAATCATCACTGCTCTGGAGCCATTGTTTCAGGCTATGGATCAATAGTATCTATCAATTACGAAAGAAATTCCTCGAAGTCCAGTTTTGTCATTACCATTAGCAGAACACCATTTAACTAATGTTTTGATATTTGATCTTTTGATTTTTTTGATGCCAGTAATCTATTAAATATTTCTTGAGAAATTTCAGGTTACAGCTGTTGAAGTTTTTCTCTAGGTAAATTAACTATGCAATTGATAGCACTTTAGAGTTGATATTAACTAAAATCATTTCATTTCATCCATGAATATGCAATGGAAGGCACCAGTGATGTCTTCAGCCTTATTCTACTCCCACTTTTGCTACAACTTTTAAAGATTAAGTTCCTGAGTCTCATGTGGGGAAATATTTCAAATGATTGTATGCTAAGGGACCTGGGCGCAGGTACATGCAGAAAAGGGTTTTACAGCTGCAATACATTCGTACTTTGTAACTATACTGTCTTCAGTGAAATGACTTCTGTATGTGCTTAACTATCCAATTAGTTTGAATGGTTTGCACTCAAATTCAAGATAAAATGTTGTCATTACTATGAAATTCCAGCCTGGGAACTGGAAGAAATATTTGTTGAGTTTATGCAACTGGAATTCAGATGGTAACTGGGACCCTTCAGACAACTGTGTTGGTTAGCAAAGCAGGTCTCAGTTTAGAAAACATACAGTTCAGGATAAAAACATCTCTTTCATGAGGATCCTCAAATGAATGTTCTAGCATCAAACTCACTCTGGAGATTTTCATGACTGCTTATCATGCTGTGTTAAATATAAATCCATGTACAGTAAAACCTTGGATTGTTAGTAACTTGTTCTGTGAGTGTTCCACAATATGAGCAAATGTTTCTATTAAACTTTAACTTGACAAATGAGCAAAGTCTTACAATACAAGTAGTACATGACACTGAAGGTCATGTGATCACAACTGAGCCAATGGTTCTCTGTCTCTCTGTAGGTCTCTCTCTCTCTGCAAGATTGTAGGTGATTGTCTCCCATGCTCAGATGTTTGATCTCAGGCCTAGGTGTTTGGCAAAAATCAGTGATTTTTCAGAGCATTGGAAGGTGCCCCAAACAGGAAATAGTGTAGTTTTTGTCACTTCAAAGCATCTATTGACAGTCCTTTGCTTTTTGATACAAGAGTAAGCTTAGGAATGCTTTGCTTCATTCTAGGTCAGGCTGCCTGCAGATAGAGACCCTCTCCTCTGCTGCCTTATTGCCAGTTATGTTACATACAGTACATGACAAGAGCTTATTAATATTGTACTGTAGTCAATATCTGTGTGAGTGTATACAATGGCCCCAATGCAGAAAAAGGTTGAAAAGAAAGATGGTAAGAAGATGATTATGGTGGAAGTTAAGAAGGAAATCATTGAGAAGTACAAATGAGGTAAACAAGTGGTCAAAATTGCAAGATTTTATAAGAAATCTATGTCTGAAGAGGAAGAAGAGAAAAAGGTCGAGGAATCCCTCACTTCAAATGAGGTTAGAGAGATGTGTAGAATGTGGGAAACAGTGCAAACTGTTATAGAAAAGCACCACCTGAATAAGGGTGTAGCAGTGCAAGTGATGAATCCATTTAATGACAATGCAATGTCACATTTCCATGAAATCCTCAAAAGGAGTGTCATTGAATGGGTTCCCTGTTAAAGTTGTACGAAAAGAATAAGACTTAAAGAGGCAGTAGATAGCAATGATTCATTAGTGATGGTGAAAGTCGTCTTACACAATAACCCTCCTCTCTCTTGTCTCCCTCACACCAGCCACAAAGGTTTTCAGAGTGCAGGTTAACTTATTTTTCTTTAACTTCTATATTTTCTTTATTATTTTGTATTATATTTCAGTATTGTCATCATTTTTATGTGAATACTTTTGGGTTGTGGAACAAATCATCTGAGTTTCCATTATTTATTATGAGGAAATTATCTTTGATATACAAGTGCCATGGATTACAAGCATGTTTCCAGAATGAAGCATGCTCACAAACAAGAGTTTTACTGTATATCACTTTTCTTCAGCCTTTAACATGATTTGTGATCTAGGAGGTACTGCTGCATATAGATGTCAATTTAATAAGGTAGTGACCTCATTAAGTTTGTAGGTTAGGAGTTTGTAGCTCTCATGCTTTAGGCATAGATACCTACACAACTAGGTAAAAAGTTAAATTTTTGATTGTTTCACAAAAACATAATATATATGAAAGAATGTTGGTATCAGTGCCTGTCTATGGTCCCTTCTTTATTTCATTGATTGACTAGGAAATATTTAGTTCTTATTGTTTGGATGTAACTCAATTCAACCCACTGTCTAGAATCACGGAGAAGCCATCACATCACATTATTAAGACTTCCAACACAGGACAGAATTTTGGGTGGAAAAATGGATGCAGCAGTGCTTTTTCCAACACATTGGCTTCCCAGATATCTCCTGAATTCCATAATTCTCCTGGTCTTTACATTATGTCTCATATTTTTTTGTCAATTTTTTGAACCTCATCTAAACAGGCTTTCAGTCCATCACTTTAGTTGAGCTATAAATATCAATCCAGTACTGGTGACTCCTTAAATTATATTTTTGTTTATTTAGTAACTGTCCACTCCAATAGGATCTAATCTGCATCAGGCTAGGGACTTTGTCTGTTTTGTTCATTGCTACAGGTCTAAAATATAGGAGTATCTGATAAAAAACACCCAGTAAATATGTTCTGAATGAATTATTTCATTATTATTTTTCTTTTTGATGAGTATTTTAAGAGATATTTTTGTAAAATTTATAAAGTCCTCCAAATTCCAAGGGAAAAAATATCTAAGATGACTACTTTTTACAGGAGATAATTTTCTTCAAAAATAAACCCAAATTTCCCTACAGACTTATCTTTTTTCTCTGATGTAACCTCTTCATATATTCCATGAAGATCCACACCCACTTGACCCCAGAAAGTGTTTGTGGAAACCAAACAGTTCAGAATTTAAATCTTAACTCAGGCATATAAAGCTGTGTAGATTTTCTAAGTCACATAACATCTGTGCACATGTCTTCTAATCAGACATAAATAATTCTTCACTTGTAAATTTGGTATAAGAATTAAAGATAAATTAATAAAACCTAACGTAAAGCCAAGATCCAAACCTGGACATGTGTCAGGCACTCCAAATAAAAGATAATTATTTTCATTAATTTTATTATTATTTGAAAATATTTAATTATTACTAATAAGGAAATTAATTTTTATTATTTACCTATAGAATTCAAGGCATTTTGTTAGGCTCTATTACATTATTGACTTTTGATTCTGTGTCAGCTGTGGTAGGAATGGAATGCTTGAATCCAATCTGATTTGTTGGAGGGTATCAGTGTTTATGGGGCCTGAGTTCTCTCTCTAAGTATAGGCTTCAGGCATCTCTACTGAGCTGATGGTGTTTACCAAGATTTTTCCTTCCTTGATTTCTAAGTTGTGATCCTTCCAGCCTCAGCTCAGCTCTCAGCCTCTAGACTTCCACTTGTTAGTTAACAGATGCCTCTAAGGGAGAAGTTTTGATGATGGTTGGATTTTTATCAGCACATCTCATTTCTCCAAAGCTTATATTTTAAGGCCTGGCTGCCTTGATTTTTCTCCAATGTCTTCTAACAAATTTTGTAAAAAAAAAAAAAAAAAAAAGAAGGAAGGAAGGAAGGAAGGAAGGAAGGAAGGAAGGAAGGAAGGAAGGAAGAAGGAAAGAAAGAAAGAGAAAATTCTCCCAGCTTTCCCCTAGGCCTTCTTGTTGTTTCCAATAGTGGAATTAATATGAAATGGTTTATCTACAAACTCAGAAGGAAAATCTATAATATTGATATTTACAATTGGAAATATCATTCCCCAGTTTTTCTCAAAATCATCATACAAGTTTTAAAAATATTACCGCATTTAACTTTTGCAAATTGACAACTTTCACAAAATATAATCAAAGACCTACAAACATAGGCTATACAGTTTAATTTCTATCTGAGCAATAAGTCTCACCAGCTGTAATCACAGTATTAAAAACTCCTCTATCATTTTAGTATCATGGAGCTTAAATTTCCATTTGCTTTTAAGTTTTTCATATTACACATGGATTGTTAAAAATGCGGTGGCATATTACAAGTGAAACAAAGGAGATTTAGGATGATTATTGACCAGGGTGTCTGATGGCTGCTGAGGAAACGAAAGAGCCATGCCTCCTTCAAGACTGAGAAGGAAATGCATCATGTGCACATACAACTTTCAGTGCAGATCTTGCCTGAACTACTCTGTTTACTTAACAAGACTGGATGGCTACCAGGGCCTTGGTGTCAGACTACATTAGCATGCGCGTACATGTAAAATTAATCAACAGACCTAGCAACTCACCGTGTAGTCCCCGTAGAGCCGGGGGTTAAACATCTGTCTGGAGTGATGTTTCCTAAAAAGCTTTATGTAATGGCCCAAGGAACTCAGAGTAGGCACTTAGAGTACAAGGAAGGGCAAGACAGAGTGTTGAGGGGAAGTGCTGGGTTTCAGTGGACTGACAGCCTCACGATCAAACCCAAAGGTTACAACCTTGGACTCCAAAAGCTTTTAAAGCTTCTTGCATCTGTGTTGCCTGACTGACTTTAGCATTAAGCACTTAGGACCAGGATACTCAAAACATGTGTCTTTTTTTCAGTTTCTTTAAAGTGGATAAAAATGTTTGGATCTTTCTGAAGTATCTGTCTCATAAATCACAACATTAACTTCATTGTGTTGGGCTGAAATTGGTTTTTCCATGTTTTACCGCTGTAAAGTTAAGCCGGTTAGGTTTAAATACCTTTTGCAGTAGCTTAAAACATCAGCAAGTTTTCTTCCTAATATTTGACAAAACTTGTTATGTGTTAGAAGGCAGCATGATGTAATTGAAGTAACATGAGTTTTGGGTCCAGTTCTGGTCTCTACTAATTACCTGCGTGACCCTGCCTCCTTGTACAATGAACTAGGCCATGCCATATCCGTAGAGATATCGTCTGTAAGTGTGCAGTTAGGTTATATGGGTCACGTTCTATTTGGAAGGTGCTCTCTTTGCATAGTTACTCTGGAACCATTTCAATAAATCAATCTTATTTGGTTGCTACCATAAGTAATAGTCCTGAAGTAATTGAGTTCTGTACTGACACCCTACAAATAGAAAAAAATAATTAATAGTGGGGGAGGGAATCTTTAACAGTGATAAAATAACTCCTTTCACTGAGCTGTTAAAATGCTACTTGAAAAATGCAGCAAAATGATAATAAACTCATCTTCAGGCAATTTATTTAGAATAGAGAAGATTTAGAGACATGCATAGAAGAGATTTTCCGGGGTGAACAGATGCATCACCACGTATCAGTCATTTGGAAGTGAGTAATAGTCCACTGTCATTGAGTTGAATAGCAAGGTTTCTTGTTCAATGCAATCTTTGCACTGAATGTTTGAAGGTACTCCACTAGTGAAATAAGAGAAAAAGTGGCTAGGTTTTTATAGAAGTTTCCTTAAATTAGTCTCTTATTAAATAATGGGCTATTTTTTTTCGAAGTTAAAATGAACTCAATTTATATATGAGATCTGACAGAATCTTGCCCTGGGAAATGAATAGACCTGCAGTCATGAGCTTTGAATTTTAACAATATTCCTCTCTTGTCACCTGTGACCTTGGTATGTTAATTAAACTCCCAGAATATCCATCGCCTCATCTTTAAATGAGAATTATGAAAGAGATTATCTTCTTGCACAAGAAGTGGATGAAAGACGGTGCAATATTTAAACTGTTTGCTGATTTGGTGGTGAAGCAGCTAATTGGAATTTGGGGAGGCAGCCAGAGTCAGGCCCTATTGCAGACATCAGAAGTGAAGATGACCACTGCGGGTCTGTGGCTGTGCTAGACACCGTAATGGCCCCAAAGCTGTTCAAGTGCTCATCCCCAGAATCTGTGAGTATGCTACCTTACAAGGGACTTTGCAGATGAGGTTAAATGAGGACCTTCAAGTGGAGAGATTATCTTGGATTTTATAGGTAAACCTGATGTAATCACAGTGTCCCTACAAAGGAAGCAGAAGTCAGAGCGATGTGCTATGAGGAAGACTTGAGCTGCCATTGCTGGCTTTGTAGGTAGAGAAAGGACATCATGAGCCAAGCGATGAGGGCAGTCTCTGGAAACTAGAAGATGCAAGAAAATATATTTTATCCTATACAGTCTCCAGAAAGGAAGACCATTTTAAAAGTTGATTTTAGTCCAGTAAGACCATGCCATACTTCTGACCCACAGACTTGTAGATTAATAAATTTGGGTTGTGTTAAGCCACTAAGTTTGTGACAATTTGTTGTAGCAGTAATAGAAAAGTAATATGAAACCTAACATGGTAACCAGCCCACAAAGAAGGATTGAGTTTGTTGGATGAATAAATGAATGAACAATTAATAGATGAACTGCTATGATAAAAATCCATGTGAAGCTTCCTGAGGAATCTAGTTAAATGGACCAAAGTTCTTTCACTCCCATGGTCTTTATGTATTCTTTAAATCCACACTCTGGTTTCTCCATTTTGGGAAGACTACCTCACCCTCAGAGCTCACTTCTCACTCCATCAACATATATACATGTCGCTCAAAGCAAATGTCCTATAATGAAAATACTAGCTCACAAACCTATCCTCTTGAATGGGAGTTGCTGGAGAGCAGGGTGTGTCTTCTTCATTTCTATCTCCCCCGTGTGCAGCACAGAGCCTGAGCCAAGTAGGAATGTGATGGAGAGGGGCTTCTGGAATGAATGAAATGCTGCACAGAAACCAGGAAGTGACTGGGAGTTTATGCCCAGTTCCTCAGTTCTGAATTTAACACCTTACAAAATATAAATGTAGTTTAGTCTTCTGCTTATACTAATTCCATCCCCAAGGGAGAAAACCTAAGAACTAATCTAATCACTGTATCTACTCACAGTCCAGGATCTCCGGCACTTGAACAGTTCTCTCCATTTGTTCTGATGAGGATTCCCTGTGGTCTGGCTGCCCATACAGCCAGTGTGGTGAAGACACCAACTTCCCCCATGTACACAACTGTATATACAGTATATACAGAGAAAAATAATAGAAGGCAGGTTATTCTTCTGCAGCAATTCTGAAATCCCACTGCAGAGGTACGAGGATGGCCTGTCCCTGGGACAGGAGAGATAATCTTTGTGGCCCTGGCACTATCCTCTAGAAGTCTTATCTTATCCATCATGTGGCACGGCAATGTCTGAAACTGGAATAATGCTCTCTTAAGAAATTGTACTGTTTTTAAAGCCAGGTTCCTGTACATGGAGAATTAGAAGACCAAAGTTTCCTATAAGTCATGAAAAGCTACATAAAATTCAGTCTGCCCCATGGTTTATTTGGTAGAATTACACCTTCAGAACATTTGTAGCCTTCTAATTTATTTAATTTGTTATGTACATCAATAATCACACTTAAATTATTACATATAGTCTCAAATCTGCTTTATTTTTTTTGTTTCTTCACATCCATGACCTGACTTTTAAATTAATTGTGGCTACATTGAAGATCCTTTAGACTACACACTTAATCATTTCTGCTGCAAAGCTGCATTTCCAATCGTCTCTCGAGCCATAATTTACATACATTTGAATTTACCAATTTTATGTACAATTTGATGATATTTGCAAAGTAACCAATGCCACAGTTGTAACATAAAATATTTCTGGCACATCAAAAAGTCTCCTCATGCAAATTTGCATTCAAACTCTGCTTTATGCCCAGCTGAAGACAACTGCTGAACTTCTTTATATTATTAGAGATTATTTTGTCTAGAATTTCTTATAAAAGGTATCTTATAGTTTGCACTATTTTGTATCTGGCTTCTTTTACTCAGCCTAATGATTTTGAGATGAATCCTTGATACTGTGTATATCAGTAGTTCATTGTATGCCTGCTGAGAGTATCTCACTATATAGATATACCAAAATTTGTTTATCCATTGACCTTTTGGTGATCATTTGTGCTGGTTCCAATTTTGGCTGTCATGCTCTATGACCATGCAGATTTTAAAAGGAACATGTCTTAATTTCTTTCTAATAAATATGGTAAGTGGGGCTTTCTTGACTGTACCAGAAACTGCTAACATGACTGTGTGGTTTTACATTTCCACCAGCAATGTGATATCATCAGTCTTTTTAATTTTAGTTATTCTAGAAAGTGTGTAGTGATTTTATTGTGATGTTTATTTCCTGTCAGTGATGATTATGCTGTACATCTTTTTATGTGCTTATATATCTTCTTTTATCTTCATCTATAAAATGTCTCTTCAAATATTTTGTACCCCTGCTTTGTCCTATTGAGTTATAGAGTTCTGCATGTATAGTTTGAAAAACAAGTCCTCTGTCAAATTTTATATTGCAAATATTTTCTCCCAGCCAGTAACTTCCCTTTAAATTTCCATAAAAGTACCTTTATTGAGCAGAAGTTTTTGACTTAGATAACTCTAGTATTTTATGGTTTATGCTATTTGTTTTCTATCAAATATATCATTGCCCTCCCCAAAGTTACAAAGATTTTCTCATATAATTCTTCCTAGAAATGTAGTTGTTTTAGATTTTACATTTAACTCAATGGTCCACTTTGAATCAACGTATTATGTATGTGAGGGGTAAGTGTAGAATCATTATTCTGCATACAGATATCAACTGTTAACTTCACTGCTTTAACAAGAAGGATATTCTTTCTCCCTTGATTAATCTTAGAAACATTTTTAACATCGATAGACAATAGAGTATCTATTTATTTATCTATCTTTATTCTGTTCAACATCTATCTATATGTCAATACCACATTGTCTTGTTTTCTATGATTGTAGTAAGTCTTCAAATGATGTATAGCAAGTACTCCACTGTTGTTTTTATTTAAAAAGGTTTTCTGCTATTTGGTTAATTTGCATTTCTCTATAAATTTTGAAATAAACTATCAAAAGTTTTACCAAAAATAAAAACAAAAACAACATAAAAAATCCAGATAGAATTTTGATCAGTATTTCTTTGAGTCTATAGATCAGTTTTGTGAGAATGAACATCTTAATAGTACTTAGTTTTTCAATCCATGAATATGGTATATATTTCCACTTCTTTTGGTGTTCATTAAGCATAGCTTTCAGTTTACAGGTTTTGCTTTTGTATAATTAAGTTTGTCTCCCAACATTTCATATATTTATGTTAGTATAAGTGGTTTTATTTCATGTTCTAATTTTTAATTGTTAGTACATAGACCTATAATTGATTTATATTGTTATTGTATTCTTTGACCTTCATAAACCCATTAATTAGTTCTTGTATTCTTGACATTCTATATGTAGAAAACCACATTATATGCAAATAACAGCTCTTTACTTTTTTTTACTTTTTCCTTTCTAATATGTAAGGTTTTTGTTTTTCTTTTCTTTTTCTTTTCTTTTCTCCTCTCTTCTTTTTTCTTTTGTTTTCTCTTCTCTTCTCTTCTCTTCTCTTCTCTTCTCTTCTCTTCTCTTCTTTTATTTTCATGTTGAATGGAAGTGTTGAAGGCATATGCATCCTTACTTTGATACTGATTATTGGAAGAAAGAAAGCATTCAATCTTTTATCATGAAATAGACTGTTAGTTTTTTTTTTTTTTTTTTAATGTCCTTCATTATTTTGGGGAACATGCCTTTTATTTCTAGATTGGTTAGGTGTTTTTTTTCATGAATATGTGTTGAGTTTCTTTAGAAAAACTTTCTCCATCTATTGAGAGGGTTATATAATCTTTGTCTCTACATTCCTTCCTCTCTTTCTTTCTCCCTATTTTTGTCTCTCTTTTTCCCTTCCTTCCTTTCTTCCTTCCTTCTTTCCTTCCTTTCTTCCTTCCTCCCTTCCCGTCTTCAGTTTTCTAGTTGTTAAGGGAAAAACAATAAATTGGGGCTCTTTTACTTGATCATTGTTAGAAAAGATGTTTCCTATGCATGGTTGTATTTTAGTGTGAGTTTTTTGCTCAAGATTTTTTCATTATAATACCCAGTGTTTGGAGGTCAGACACAGTTAGGTTTTACAACCTTCAAAGCTCTGAATTTCCCAATGCTCTCTCTTTCCTATCCCTGCTTGCAAACAGGCCAGTTCCTTCCTGGATGCGTTTCTTTCTTATAATACCTTGACCAAAAGATACAATAGTAGCCAATAGACATTAATACTTTGATTCTTCTCAATCTCTTCCCCACAGCTGTCAGTTCAGTAGACAAGTGATCTTCCCCCAGGAAACTGAAGGCAAAAGTTTTACCAAATGTTTGCCATTACGTAATAGAGATCATCATCTCCTCAGTCTCTGATAACAGTTTTATTATTTCTTGTTTCCTGTATGCTAAGCCTTTGCCACATGTTTTAGGTTTTTGTTACAAAGCATGTCTCTTGAGTTTATCCTAGGCATTGACATCCAGCTGGCAATGAGACATGGAAATGAGGGAGTAGAGAAAGCATACAAGATGCAACACATTGATTCTACTCACGTACTATTGAGGAAAATTAGTACCATGTCACATGCATATGCAAGAGAGATAGGAAAATTTATTTAGCTCTGAAGTCAGAAAACAGATAATAGGTTTAACAAACTGTTAGTTGATCTTTGGTGAAATGATATAACTTGTTTTCCAGAGTCAGTTACCCTATAAAAGCTATACTGATGTAAATCCCGGAAGGATTCATGAACAAGCCCTCCAGTTGTGGTAGAGGGTGACTAGTTAGATGTCAATAGACTGGTCTGATACTAGAGAAGAAACTGACTCAGTAAGACAGTTTTAGAAGTTTACTAAGTTTTATTAGAAAAAAATGCTATTACATTTGGGAATAGGTTGAGGATGTTTGATTGACAAAGAACAGAATTTTATATCAGTCTGAATCCACTTAAATGGGTGAAATTTACAGAGCTTTTGGATTCAATGTGTTAGCTCAAGCAGCTGGGTATGGTAACAATCGTTTACTCATAATTGTTCACTCAGTGGTGTCTCATACTAAATCTAGTTGAGATGTGAGCATTTTAAAAATGATATTGATGAAGTACTTCACATAATCAGAAAGGAATGAAACACTGAGGGAATATGTCATTAGTGACCAGCCCATTGACCTACTATGTCCTTCCTGAAAGCCCAGCAGACCCAAGGCCCTGAGAAATCCATCAGTGAAGGGAGAAGCAGCTGATTTGAATAATAATTAGTGCTTGTATTTGTCAACCAGGATGCTGCTGCCAAATGCTATGTTTGAAATTAGCTCATTGTTTTCAGGACAATTGGACAAATCCTGGAGTACCTACCCCAAAATTGAGGCACATAAAAATAAAGTTACTATAAGAAGCACAGAAGCTGCCATGGAAACCAGAATGGCCTAACATGCTAGATTATTTGGTAGTGTAATTGATCTTTGACCTTCTAGAACTCAGACATATAGGCAGATCAACATATAATTTTCATTCATTTATTAGTTTGGTCATTGATTTAACAAATGAATACTGAAACCCTAATATCTGTCCTGCTGTACTCTGTGCCTAGGATACAGTGGTAAGAAATAGAGAGGAAAAAATCCTCGACTGTATGGGATTTATATATTATTAGGAAGAGAAAAGAAAAAAATAAATACCAAAAGTAGGCAACAAATAAATTATATTGTATAAATTTATGAGTGATTTAAAATATAGAAAAAGGTGGCGACATAGGCAATGCTGTGAATCAAGAAGGGGGGTATAATTTTAAGAGTGATCAGGGTAAAAACATCAGTAAAAATACCTGAAGTATATACAGAAGCTATTCATATGGTAATTTGCTGCTAGAGAATTACAGGCTGAGATAAGCCAATGCGAAGACCCTAAGGTGTGGCCTTCTTTGAGGTAAACTAAGAACACTAAAATAGCCAACCCAGCTGCACCAATACAGTTAAGGGAAGAGTAGAAACAGGCAAGGTCAGAAAGGGCTTAAATTTCTAAATGAGATAGAAAATTTTGGAATAGCTTAATCTGAATAGAAACATAATATGACCTTTGTTGCCTTTGGATACCTCTGAGTGCTGTGTGATGCACAGACACTGTTCAGACATAGTGGGGGAAGATAAGAGTAGAGTTAGGGAAATCAGTTAGGTCATTGCAGTTCTCCAAGTAAGGGATAATTATATTTTTGATTATGATGGTGGCAATGGGTGAGGTGAAATAAGATTCTGGATATTATGAAGATTAAAATCAGCTGGATTTCCTGATAGATAAGACACAAAGAGAATAATCAACAAAGATACCAATGTTTCTGCCCTAAGAAAAATGTAAGAAGGAGCTGCTATTATCTAATATGGCAGGGGTGCTTGGGTAGCTCAGTTCATTAAGCATCCGACTTTGGCTCAGGTCATGATCTCACGGTTCCTGAGTTTTGAGTATTGAGTCCGGCTCTGTGCTGACAACTCAGAGCCTGCAACCTGCTTCGGATTCTGTGTCTCCTTTCTTTCCACCCCTACCCTGCTCACACTCTGTCTCTGTCTCTCTGTCTTTCCAAGAGTTTAATGCTTATGTTTTCTTTTAGAAGTTTTAGGATTTCAGGTCTCACATTTAGGTCTTTAATCCATTTGGAGTTTGTTTTTGCGTACGGTGTTAGAGTGGTCCAGTTCCATTATTTTGCATGTAGTTGTCCAGTTTTCCCAGTACCATTTGTTGAAGGCACTGTCTTTCCCCCATTATATAGATTCCTTGTTTGTTATAGATTAATTGACCACATAAGCATGGGCTTATTTCTGGGCTAACTATTCTGTTCTATTGATCTATGTGTCTATTTCTGTGCTGGTACATACTGTCTTTATTAATATGGCTTTGTAGTATAGTTTGCAATCTGGAATTCCTGGATGAAGTTATAGAGGGAGTTACATGTGGCTAGCAAGGAGAAGAAGCTCTAAAAGTACTAGGACCTACATTACTTAAAAAAATTAAACAAACAAAAAACAAAAATAACAACTTTTATTCCCCCTTCAGTTTCCAGTATATAAGTGAGAGAGATATAAGCAACTGCCAAAATCTCTGTATTGGATTGGTCCCTTGGTATAAGTAGTATGATAGTAAGAACTAAATGAAAGAGTCTCCAAAGTGATGCCAGTGCCACACCCAATTAATGATAAGAAAAATCAAATTTTAGCAGTGGGGAATGTCACACATTTTATGTCCATGGTCAAAACTCGAAAGATGCAGAAGTTGTGACTTCCAGCAAAATATTATTTATATTCCAATTTAGCCAATGCAAAGGACCTTGCAAAATGGCAGTAGGTTATCATAAGCTCAACCAGGTAGTAATTCCAAATGCAGTAATTATCATGTATGTTGGCACAAATGAATATAAAACCTCTAGAACCTAGTACTCATATTTTAATAGAAAAGTTATTTTCTTTTTCTATCTCTAGTTCAATAAATAGAAAGCATGACAGTTTCTTATCATCTGTGAGGCACCTCCTCCTTGCTTTATCTATGAGATAAATTCTCCCAGTCTGTACCATACTACAGCCCACAGAGATCTTGGTCATCACACCAAACCTCAAATGTCATACTGGTCTACCACACTGGTGACCTCATGCTTACAGGGTGTGTAGAGAAAGAAAAAAGCAAGCAGGTTAGATTCTTTTGTAAGACACATGAATTATTGAAGACTGGAAAAGTAAATCCTATGTAGCCAAGAATACTGCTTTATACAGATACATTTTCTTAAAAGCTTTTTAGGTCAGAAATGCCTGGGTGGCTTAGTCAGCTAAGCAGTCAACTTTGGCTCAGGTCATGATCTCATGGTCCATGAGTTCAGCCCCATGTCGGGCTCTGTGCTGACAGCTCAGAGCCTGGAGCCTGTTTCAGATTCTGTGTCTCCCTCTTTCTCTGCACCTTCCCTGCTCACAATCTCTCTCTACAAAAAAGAAAACATTAAATTTTTTTTTTTTTACAAAATAGCTAGCCAGGTTGGCCAATAGAGAGATAAGATATGGGTTAGTTATCAATAAATATGGATATTAATTTAGATAAAGACAAATTCAGGTACTATGTTTGTTACCATAGATAAAAATACAAATAGGACATAATTCTTGATTTCGAAGACTCAGAACCCAAAACTCAGAGAAACAGTATATCCAGCCATTATCAAAATAACATTATAGATATATTTATCTTATGAACAAATAAATTCAGCCTGGAATTCAACTATTGATGGGCATAATCAACAAAAGACAGTATCATATACACTGATATAAAATTTATGAAAATGTAAAGACAAAGACTTAATCTTATGAGCTGCCGGAAAGGAATAATAAATTATGAAGGTAAATAATTCTGAATTTCATTACTAAGCCCATATGGAAGAAGAATGTGGGAGAAGCTAATTAAAGATAACCCAATTTAAATCAATTACCTTGACCAAAATAATTTTTTACTTTAAAGAAGAAAGTGAATATATTTCAAATCTAAAGACAAATATAGCTTGTCAGCAGATAATCTCTATGGCAAAGCTCAAAGCAAGAATACTTACAAACTTGAAGAAAAGTATAAGTTATGGGAAGATAATGGCTTTATATATTAGCAGAGATTTGATTTTGTTAACCAAAATATATATTAATAAAAAGAAGGCTATATAGTGTAACAATGTATAAATTTTTAAAAATATTTTTGACCAATGTACAACAGAAAAAGACAAAAAAAGATTAGGAAGCAGTGTCAAGCTGTTTCCTCAGTCTTCCTTAATCTGAATTAAAAGATTTATTTGGAGAAAAATAAGTAAATAAATAAAGCAATATAATTATCAAAAGTTGTTTTAAAATATTTGTTAACATATTAGAGAATGTCTAGATGATGTTCTAAATTGTATTTAAGAACCGTAGAGCAAAAGAAAATTTCAAAAAAGAAATATTGCTTATTGGAAAGTTAAACAATTACTTTCAATTTTGGCATGTTCAATAAGCTTCTGAACCTAGGTAATTATTTTAGGACAAGGAAATAAAAAATCAGTCTCATTAAATATCAAATTAATGTACAATGAGAACAATTAAAGGTAAAGTTCCATAATTGTTTTAATTTTGTACATGCATACACAAAATATGTAAACACACATATATATTGTATATGTATATTTATACATTGGTATATATACTTTGTACATGTATATATATTTGTGTGTGTGTGTGTGTATATATATATATATATATATATCAAAAAAGAAACAAAATAATAGGACTCTGTGTGAATAATAGAAATACTGCTTTTCTAATTGTGGGATAAGATAATAAATATATAATAGAAAATTACTTAAAAGAATAAAACATTAAGGAATGTAGAATATATAGAAAAAAACACAATAATGAATGTATACATCTCGAACAGTATAGCATTGATATATCTTAAGGATAATGGTAACCAAAGCAAATAGAATTACTCCTAGATATAATTGTAGTTTCAAATTTCAATTTCTAATTAACTTATTTACCTGGATTATTAGACCAATGCATCAAGAAAATGCAATAGAGTGGGTCTGGACTATAACAATGTATTGACCGTTTAACTTATAATACCATTATGTTTAGGAAGAAGAAATATGACTAGATATAATAAAATAAGTTGGGTTTATACTTGATCGAACAACTGATACCAAAAGGCTTTGATTAATGGATTGATATCAAAATCAAGGGAAGTTTTAAGGGACATTCCCAGAACACTTTTCACGGCCCTGTTCTATGCAACAGTTCAAATAATAAGTTTTAAGATGGCATGCTTATCAACCCTAAATGACAGAATCAGCTGGATGACAGAATTGGATTTTAAAAGCCATTTGTTAATTTATTCAACAATATTCCAAAATTACTATTAGATAGGATCACATACAAGATGAGGGAAAATCTATTAAGATGAATTTTAATAAAATTCTTAGTATGTTACTACATTTAGCACTAAAATGTCTAATGCATAACTCTTTCATTTGTAAAAATCACTTAGAAGCCTATTTGAAAGAAATGTTAGGTGTTATAGTTGACAATAAACTCAAAGTCAACCAATGGTGTCTGTAGGTACCAAGAAACCTGATGAAGGCATAAACTAAATAAGAGCCAGCTTAGTGGAGAAAGAGAGAATCAACTTCATGGGCCATGAGATGAAAAAAAAAGTCCAAAGAAACATAAGAAAGTACTATAAAAGTTACTAAAATAACTTAATTTTTTAAATATTTATTTTTGAGTGACAGAGAGAGAGACAGAGCATGAACAGGGGAAGGGAAGAGAGAGAGGGAGACACAGAATCCGAAGCAGGCTTACAGCTCTGAGCTCTCAGCATAGAGTCCTATATGGGGCTGGGACTCATAGATTATGAGATTATGATCTCAGCTGAAATGCAGCCCCCAACCAACTGATTTGCCCAGGTGCCTCCTAAAATAACTTTTTAAAGACAAATGTCAATGGATTCCTTGCAGAATGGTCACAAATATAAAGAATAATCTTGGTATTCCATAAACTGTTCCAAACATATATGTGTATAAAACTAGTAGAAAAACAGCCAGAAAAATTAGTTAAATACCATTTGTGAATTTAGGTAAAAATTAAACAACTTGATACATTAAAGTATTACTCAGTGTTTTATGGGGCGCCTGGATGGCTTAGTCGGTTGAGCGACCGACTTTCGCTTAGGTCATGATCTCGCGGTTCGTGGGTTCGAGCCCCGCGTCGGGCTCTGTGCTGACTGCCAGCTCGGAGCCTGGAGCCTATTTCAGAGTCTGTGTCGCCCTCTCTCTCTGACCCTCCCCTGCTCACGCTGTCTCTCTCTCTCTTAGGAAAAAAAAAAGTATTACTCAGTGATTTAGTACTTTCAGTGAACAAAGACATGTTTAGTATGAAATAGTACCACAATCAAGTAAAAGAAATGTTTTATTATTCCTTCCTATGATTCTCTGATCTCCATCAACCCACCTGGAAGAAATTCAACTCAGCAATGTTGTGGAATTTTCTCCCCTTAGAGCTTTGATGATGGAGAATCAGGGATATAAGTTATGAAGAGCATAAGTTATGAAGAGTCTTCTGATCATATGTCATAGACATATTGCCTCTATTCCCTTTAAGGTGTGTGGTTTCACTTCTTCCTTGCCAAAAGTGTGCAAGGATTTTTCAGTGGTCAGTGTCAAATTGCCATCACTCTTGGATGCTGTGTGTTGGAGCAGAGAATGGGTCTGTCTCATTTAACAACTTTTCTGTAAACCCAGTTCTTTTCCACTTACCTAGGGAAAATGTAGGCAATACTTCAGTAAGTCCAATATTGACCCAAATAGATCACTTTCTACTTTTAAAATTCTCTATTTTGAAGGAACTTGGCACCACCATATTTTAAGCCTATTTTTCAAAAAGAAAAGAAAAATGTTTTGTGACAACTGTTTGCCTTCTCAGCGCATGGAAAGTTTTGTCATTTGTAGTATGCAGTTCTATAGCTTTTATCAATAGACACTACTATTTCCAAGATCTTAGAAAAGAGACTCAAAGACTTGAACAACCATTTGACACAAGTGATGGGTAAACTATCAATAGCCAAGTGATATTTAAAAAAAATAAGAGCTCAATATACAAATTCAATCCTGTGATAATAAGCATTGAGGAATTATCAATTTAATGTGTCATGTAAGACATATGGTCTTCACAGGTACTATACTATAAATTGGCTCATGATTTAAATCATTCTATATCTGTTAAACTGTGAAATAAAGGCTGATGTTATTTCTAAAGATGTATAAAATATTCATATACACTAAGGATTCACTATGTTTAATATTATGTCGAAAGATTTTGGCGATTACAAAGTTTGATGTATTTTAAAAGCTGGTGCGGTAAATTTGTCATCATTAATTTTTAAAATATGTTAATCATTGACCAGCTTTTAAAATACATCAGAATTTGTAATCACCAAAATCTTTTGACATAATAGAAAATTACTAAAAAATCATTACATAAGTTCCAACTGTGACCAAAAAGGAATGCAGAAAATTGAGTAAGTATGTTCTTTGGGGATTCAACTCTGAGTTTAAGGGTTAATTACTTATTTCGTTCTTCATTCCATATGCTGAGATAAACTGAAAGGGATATATACTAAATAGAATCAATTTGTGAAGTTTTTAGAAAAACAGTATTTAAAGAAAAAAACAATATAACAATTTTGTTTTTAAAATTTTTCAAAGTTATTTTGAGTGGGGAGAAAGAGAGAGAGAGAGAGAAAGAGAGAGCAAGCAGGTGAGGCAGAGAGAGAGGGAAAGAGAGAACTGTAGGAAAGCTCCATGCTATCAGCATGGAGCCCAATGAGGGATTCCAAACAACAAAACTGTGAGATCATGACCTGAACTGAAACCAAGAGTTGGACACTTAACCGACTGAGGCACCCAGGAGCCACCACATTTTTCAATGCTATAGACAGTTGACAATAATTAAAGGAATGATAACGTTAAAACTCTCATGGTTGGGTTTAAGTATTTCATTCATAAAATTCCACAGCAAAATTGTGCCACAGAAACTTTCAAATGCAAGTAGTAGAAAACCTCACATAGTGACTTAAGAATAATGGCATTTAATGATCTTAAGTAAAAAGAGGCCCAGAGGTTGGCAGTGCAGAGCTGGTACCCACTCAATAATTTTATCAAGAGTGTTCTACTCCATTGTCTGCAGCTGGCTGCTTTTCTGGCTATAGGCGTATTGAAATACCGTTTCCAGATGTCTACAACACCTCCAGACATCATGACTGCATTCAAAGCAAATAATCATGGAAGAGGCTGATAAAGATGGATTTTTCCTCAAATGGCTTTCTTTTTTCCAAAAAGAAAAATAATTCCAAGTTTTCTTTTTAAACTTGTTCTTTGTTTTAACAGCAAAAAATGGGTAATACAGTTACCTCTTGTAGAAAAAGTGGATATCTGGCAAGGAAAAATGAAAGTTATAGACTTAGATAATCATTATTAATCCCTGGGGTTGGGCACATAACTTAAAAAAAAACTGGCATATTTTAGCCAGGAAGAATAGGTAGAAAGACTATAGGTTAAGAACTAGAAAGTGTGTGGCATAAACCTGTCACATTAATTCAGTACATGGTCGATAGTATATGATGATAAATTAATCAATCAACATGTAAACGTAAGCAAACTCTGTGATGTTAAAATACATCTATGAAATAAACAGAGGTGAGTTAATATCCATGATTTATTCATTGAGTGGTTACTGAGTGTTGATATACTAGGCACTATACTAAGTCTTAGGTATATACTAGTAAATGAAGTGATCTCTGCCCCAGTGAAGCTGAAATTTAATGGCTAACCTAGGAAAAACCAATTAAACTATAGGAAATCTAGTGTACTTATATGTCAGTGTTGATATTTAAAATAAATAGTTTCAAAAAAATAAGTATGGAGGGTTGTAGGAATGGCACTTTGCACATTCCATTCAGTTTATTTACTGTTAACAGTTCTCTGTTTTAGACCCACCCTATGCAAAAGATGATCACTCTTTCTTTAGGGAAATCAAAAGTAGCCTTCTCAGAAGAATATTTGAAAACTTGGGCATAATTTATAAAAATCATTATGGGAAAATTTAAATGTGTGCAAAAGTAGGAGAAAGCATAATGAATATCCATATTCCTGTGACCCATACAAATCCTGGCTTAATTTTTAATATTAAAATTTTTAATTAGAACAAAAAAGAAGAATGTGAATCAATAAGAATTCACATTCACTGCTGGTGAGAATATAAATGGTTCAACCATTTGGGAAAAAAACTGTTCAGCCGTGGCCAGCAAAGTTGAATACGTCTGTAATCTGTGAATCAAGCAATTCACTACTAGGTATTGTCTCAGGAAAAATCTTGTACAAGTATGTATACCAGGAGATTTAGACAAAATGTCCATAATATAAATGTTTTTAAGAGGCCAAACCTGGGGGAATGATTGAATAAATGCCAATCTATTTGCACGATAAAATAGTATGTAACAGTGAAAATACACGGGCAATAACTGTATGCATCAACATGAATGAATCCTAAAAACCTATTGCACAGGGAAAGAAGGAGGTCTACAAGGACACTTACAGCATGATGAATTTCAAGAAGAGTGAAATCTGAACAATTAATGGTTCTGGAATATGCTTAGACAGTAAAACTCTATAGAAAAGAGAAGAAATCATTAACATAAAATTTAGGACAGTAGTTACCACAGAGGGTGAGGGAGAAGCAAACAAACAAATACGTCAGGGGAATTCTGATATACTAGTAATCTGATATTTCTTAACCTGGGTGATAAATCCACAAGTATTTATGCAATTATTATTGTTTTGTCTATGTTATATACAGATATATGAATGTTTTAAAATTCATATATGTCCATATCCATGAATGTGAATAATAGAAATCTTTAAAAATAAAATCATTATGAAGTTCAAAGAAAAAAATAAAATAAATAGTTTTCCTTGGGGCTAAATCTTAACAATCTTTATCGTATCAGCAAAACTACATGGTCGATTCTATGGATGCATTTCAATTTTTCAAAAGTAATTTTTATGTTTTTCCTTAAATAGTTTATTGTCAAGTTGGTTTACATATAACACCTAGTGCTCATCCCAACAAGTGCCCTCTTCCATGTCAAAAGTAATTTTTAAATGTATATGGTAATTTAATGAATCACTGGAAACAACCAAATATCTAACAGCAAGTGAACAATTTATTAAACTCTGCTTCATTCATCCATTAAAATATAATATGGCTACTAGAAATGTATGGTTTGGGGCAATAAGCCTATATAGCAGAGTGTATATGAAATAACGATGTGTAAATAAACAGATCAAACAATTGAAACTAATTACAATCTTCCTTGTCTCTTCGAGATCTGAGCATTCCTCCTTCTTTCACAAGACTTCGGGTGTGTCTCCTCTTCCTTAATGGAACATTATTAATACCTTACCTTCTGGAAAGTCTTCCTTGCTACTTTCCTCTCAACACTAATAACCTTTATATTATTTCTAATTCATCTGCTATTGTGATGTATCAAAGTTAGTTACGTATCCTTCTGTCTCTCTAAAGGAAGAAACAATATGTTATTCCTTTCCAAATTCCTGGGGCCTGAGAACTAACATTTCATTTTTTTTTAATGGCTCCATGCCCTTCATGGAGCACAATACAAGGCTTGGACTCACAACCCTGAGATCAAGACCTGACTTAACAGACTAAGCCATCCAGGCACCCCGACATTTCATTCTTCTGTCCTCATTATCTACAAATATGTCTGTCACAGGGAAGATACTCAAAAAACATTTGCTGAGTGAATTCAGTAAGTGCTCAATAAACACAGGCTGAAGGAGTGAATGGATTTCCATAGAATTTTAATCATATTCATAGTTAAAATCAAAGTTCAAAACGTTTCATAAAATTTAACATTTGTTACATAGCTTTGTTCTGGAGAAAATATAGCATTTTGAGTATTTTGCATACACAATATTCTTAAAATGTGACATCTAATGAAGTATGTACAGAACTTTGAATACCTTTTGTTCCCCCTTATGAAGCCTCCTATTGTTTGCCTTATCTGGCCTTTCTTGTCTGACTTACTGAACCCGACACTGCACCTGACTCAGCATTACTTTATTAAGCCTGCCATATGTAGTCGGCACACCAGATGCTGTTAATGTAGCTTATTATCCTCCAGTAACTACTTACATTCTCCTCTACTTTAAGATCCATTGTAACTGTACACTTGTGTTTTTTGTTGTTATTGTTATTGTTGTTTGCTTGTGTGTTCATTTGTTTTGCATCTACATGAAAACAGAATGAGGAGAGCAGCTTGGTCACACATGCTATGAAATAAGAGAAAAAGGTCTCATCTTTCTTTATTTTTTCCTTCTCACCAGAAGCATTCACTGATTTTGTATCCTTGCAGACATTACAAAAGAGTGTATGTTATTTAAATATATTTGAGGCAAAGTCTTCTGAGCTTTCCCTTAAATTAACAGCAGGCTTAAGTGGTTCAAATAAGAATATATACATATAAATTTAGTTAAAGTCTTTGAAATCAACCCAAAGTATCCTGTATCTCTATTCCGAGTGTTAATTAACACTGGAAGGGCATTTCTATTATTTTTTCTTCTTTTTGTAGAAGTTTTGATGCTTTCTCCAATAAACACAAGTATCTAGACTGCTTTACATAACTGATGTACTTTTCTAATATCATTTTTTGGGAGAGAGAGAGAGAACGAGCAATGTAGGGGCAGAGAAAGAGGGAGACAGAATCTGAAGCAGTCTCCAGGCTTGGAGCTGTCAGCACAGAGCCCCACGTGGGGCCCACAAACTGAGCCGAATTTGGACACTTAACCGATGCCACCCAGGCACCCCTACATGAGTGACTCTTAAAAACTACTGACAAAGATAGACAAATCTAGAAAGTCTGTGATGTTGAATACACAATACTATTTTCATTACATATATCTGTACAAATCCCCAATAAAATTAATTATTGGCTTCTTTTGAGGGCCAGATGAGGTGTCTGTGTGTGTGCCTGTGTGTGCATGTATGTGTTGTGGCAGGGGGCCGGGAGCACGGGGTCAGTGATGCAATGCAAAAGACAAGAATTCTATCCTCTTTCTCTTAGCCAAATGGTTTAGATTTAACTGCCCTTGTTTGTGTTGGCTGAAAAGAAAAGTATTCTAATCTTTTTTTGAAACACACAGTCTTACGGAAATTTAAGTCAACAGCTGTTCAGCTGTCAAGTCACCAGCTAAATTCAAATCTGAGAAACGAAGAAAATCTGTTTAAATGAAAGCTTGTTTGAATGAAGGCCATGGGTTTCAGTATTTGTGTGAGGGGGAAAAAATTAAAGACTGTTACTACAGTGAAGGATTTTCTTTTTAGGATGACTTTTCTTTGTTAAAAATGTTGGGAAGTCAATACTGAACATGAAATCAGAAACTGAAACATGTCATCTGTAGGAACACCAGAAGGTAGAGGGAACTGAACACTACCAGCTCATGAATTCAAGGTCAGAGGTTTGACCCCACACAATACCTACTATCTAGAAAGGAATCTGGAAAAATGCATGTTGGCAGGCCCAACGAAAAGAATAGTCAAAGAAATCAAGTGGTCACCTTTTTTCTTCCCATTTTCCAAAGGCCTCCTATAATCGAGTCCTACTTTAGAAAGATTAATGACAGTTGGCAGGAAACACAGTTGTGTGAAAGATAGGCAATTGTTTGAGTACTTATTAACAGTTCAGAAAATTAAGATATAAGTTATTTTGTAGAGAGTAGGAATAGCCTGACTCATTATGATACTGAAAGATGGGTTTATTATCTCCTTCATATATGGTATAAATCTGTGTTCATATATGTGTTGCAGTTGGAAAGGTATAACAAAATAATGTGATTTTTTCCCCCTTAAAGTAGGCTGTCTGGTTACAAGGTTCTGCATATAATAAATATAATGACCTTGATGAAAACATACTGATTTAAAGACCAGACATGAGATTTGCAGATGCAGAAAATCAGTTGTGTTAATATATTAAAAACTTACTGTACTTTTATAATAATTCACACTAAAAAGACTTAGGGAGGACTAATACATAAATAAAATGATAATGTATAAATTTATTATGGTGGTGGTTTCTCTAACCACCTTCACCCCTGTTGTATGTCATGTAGACAGAGTTGGAAACTATTGGGACAATAGTAGTTCCTTCTGAGTCAAACTATCAGATTATATACCCAGATATCACATTGCTAAAAGGGTTCTCCATCCATCGCTGTTCTGTTTTCTGTTTAAATTGGTCAATGCCTCATGTGTAAGGCTTCACAACTTTTTATCCTGTATTGTACTATATCCTCAGTGTTATTGCTTCCTTTTCTGGGCCCAGATTTCTACCACACCCTCACCTCTGAAATTTTCCCACCATACTCTCAAGAACTGTCAATATGGAATCATCAAAAAAGCCCAATCTTCAACTTCTTCCGTTCTTCGCTATAACTGAAACTTGACTCTAAGTTGAAGATACCACTTTTGCCTCCCCGTTAAATGCTCGCTGCTTGCTTTCCCACACCCATACTCCTGGATAGCGAGGCAGTGTTTGTACCTTCCATCCCCTTCAATACTACTTCCGCAGTAATTCCTCCGCTGTTTTATTAACTAACGCACTCACACCCTCCGACTCGTTTCAGATCCATTATTTTTCACTATCCATTCCTCACGGCCTTGTTACTGCCATCATGAACAGAAAAATCCAATATACTGCCTATTATCTGTCAAAAATTGTGTGGCTTGACCATTAACATGATCTATTCCCAAATCTCCTTATTGTCATCGTTGATGACATCACTTTAAACATGGACTCTCTACCATGAATGTCCTCCCTTCTCTTCCTGATCCTCAGCCTCCCCTCATATCCCTACCTCCATATTCTGAATTTTGTTACAGATGTAGAATATGTCTACTATACAATCACTAATTCAGCTATCACCCTCTCTGAGTACAACCTGCTTTCTTGGCTATGGTTGTTTCTGGACATCAGTAAAAGTTCCAGTTCACTGCTTTTCTAAATTCATACTCCTTTAGGCATCTTATTTTTGTTATTACATCCCTTTCCAGTCATCAACACTTGTGGTAAATATTACTCCAAGTTTCTTTTCAATGATTTCTTTATAGCATTAAAAGTATTAGTTCTTAGCCACATTTTTTCATAACTGGAACCCAGAAGTGCCTCCCAGCCCCCAACAGAAAACCCATCTTATTTCTTACTTCCCAGAGAAAAATAGGATGCTGTCTTCCTCTATTTCCTACTTCCATACATACAGAACTACCTACACCTGCTTTTTGTCTGCCTTCCTCTGCTTAAGCATGTGTATGTAGAGGTGATTTCCTCACACATCTTCAGAAATCTTTTCTTATAGAGTTCCTCATTATCTTTTATGTATTTAGCAATACCATCACTATCAGATCCTTACAGTATGTATTAGTTGTGTATGTATATAAATGCATGTGAGCATGTGAGCCTGCATGCATATGTATATATTAACATACATGCACACATATACAAGATTGTTCCATTTGAAAGTCTTTTGCTTTCTAACTTTATAGGCTTTTTAGCTTTGCTGTCAATATGAATAGAAATTTAGAAACAAATTTTATTTAGCTTTCGAATATGAAATACATTAATGGCCTAAAATATTTTTTTTCAAATCTGAGAGCTAAATATTTTTCTGTATTTTAAAATTCAAAATTGTTAATTTATAGATGGGAAAGTTATTTACAAATATTTTAAAGACAGATTCTTCCTTTCATATGATATGAGGATATAAATTCATATCTCTGTTGTATGTGACTAAAAAACTATTGCTAGAACAATAATTTGCTCTAGTGACTATATGGAAAATCATCTCTTATATTCATAATCATCTCTTATATTCATCTAGCATAGTGGGAAATGAACCCAAATTTTTACAGTTCTTTCCTACTGCCTCTCCTTCTGTTATATTTTCTTATTATGACACTGAAAAATCACCTAATTAAATAATTAACTATTAGCCACACATAAACATGCATGTGCGTGTGTGCACATATAAACATGCCTGTGTGTATTTGCATGTTGTGAGTTTATATCTACAAACACACATGCAATATTTACAATACATAGGGTATTTATGTGATTCCTCTCTCACCTCTTATTAGAGAAACTGTTTTTATAAATCTTTTCTTTAAGTTTATTTATTTTGAGATGGAGAGAGAAAGGGAGGGAAGGAGGGAGGGAGAGAGAGAGCACATAGAAGGGCAGAGAGTAAGGGAGAGAAAGAGAATCCCAAGCAGGCCATTTTGGATTCTTTGCCTCCCTCTCTCTCTCTGCCCTTCCCCAGCTCACTCTTTCTCTCTCTCAAAAATAAATAAATAAACATTTTTATTTAAAAAATGTATTTAAAAATAAATAAAGGCAAACCAGTTAGATGGTGGAATATGGCAAGAGGCGATTTAGAGAGAATATATGTAAAGGATTTATGGAATCTAGTCTGTGAAAGAAGCTTCTGATGTTCAACTTCAGCTAATTGTTGCTATGTTGGATAATGAGGTGGAAAGAACAGATTTTTTTTTTAAGTTTACTAGAGACACTGAAAAAATGCATGGAGTTTTTTGTTTGTTTATTTTACTTTTGAGAGAGACAGAGAGACAAAGTGTGAGCGGGGAAGGGACAGTAAAAGAGGGAGACAGAATCCAAAGCCGGTTGCAGGCTCTGAGCTGTCAGCACAGAGCCCAACATGGGGCTTGAATCCATGAATCATGACCTAAGATGATGACCTGAGCGTAAGTTGGTTGCTTAAGTGACTGAGCCACCCAGGTGCCCCGAAGTATGGAGTTTTAATGTAAACTATTCATTTTAAAATTTTGGCAAGTAATTCTGTTTTTATTTAATGCATATTAATTTTTTCTTTAATTTTCTTTAAATTATTTATTTATTTATTTATTTATTTATTTCTCTCCGAAGTCTGAAGGTTGGCATTGTTTAGGTTTTATCTCTTGGGGTTATAACTTTATGATGTGACAATTAAAATATGTTTTGGGGAAATGTACTGTAAGATATTTATACTGAGTTAAATTTGTTTTCCTGAGATCTGAAGTAATAGGCCAATTGTCAATTGTCCCCCATTGTCTGCACAATTCAGAATATTTTATCACCTTTCTTGGCATCATCCTTTCCCATCTTTTTATTATTTTTTACTAAGATTCATTCTTAATTTCGTCTTTTTCAAATTCCCAATCTTGGATTTATCCCCTTCCTAAAGTTTTTCTTTCATCTACTTTCACTTGGTCTTTTGAAGAATCTTTCTTGGTCTCATTGGCTAACATTTGGTCTTTCTTTTTGGTTCTGATTTCAAGTTCTTCAGGTTTGTATTGTGTAATCATCCCTTAGGACTTGCATTCTATATGGCTGGCCAAGTGGTAAGAAAATATTGTCCCCACATAGGAGAGATTTTATACAGATAAATTTGACTCAGGAAGGATTTTGGAAATGTGTTATTTACCAAACTAAGGAACTAGGAATAGATGGATTTGAAAGTAGGGCACTATCAAGCATTTATAGGCAAAAAATTACATGGCTCAATTTGAGATTTCATAATGATAGTAGGAGAATGAATCATGAATTGGAATAGAAAGAAGAGAGAGCATTTAATTCAAAATATGCAAATATATCAAGATTAGAATAAATTCTGTTTCCTCCAGAAAATCCTTTTCCAACAACTTCAAAACTCATTATTCATAGTTTTCTGGGATCTCCTAACCATTTATTGTCTCTGTCATATTAGTATCAGTATTGTTAGCCTCTCTCTCTCTTTCTCTCCCTCATTTAATTCCATTATGATATCGAATATGTTTGGATACTTTCAATTATTTTAAATTTCTGAACCTAATAATGTATGCTTTGTTACACAGAATATGGTCTAAGTGACCACCATATGGACATTTTGGTGAATACCCAGTTAGGTGTTATCCTGTGTTCACTTGAAAAGATTCTGTATTCTACTGTATACTAATAAAGTATTCTATAAATATCAACTGGTTCAGTCAGTTGTTAGTATTTTCAGGTCATCTGTGTCCTTACTGATTTGATGTTCTGTCAATTAGCAATAGAAGAGTTTTGGAGCCTCAAATATAAGTGTTGTTTTTTTGTTTCTTTTCTCAGTTTTACCTGGTTTTGGTTGGTTTATTTAGGAATATTTAAACATCTACAAACTTAAAGGATTGTAGTTTTTGTGATAAATCATCCCCCTAATTATCATGTAATATCCTACTTTATCACTAGTTAATAGCCCTTTGCCTAAGGTTTACATTTGCTGATATAACATATCCTCTCTAATTTTCTTTTCTTTTTTCCTCTCAGATTTTCTAAGGTAACTGCCTGAATGGTATATATCTGTCTATTTTTTTCCGTTTAACCTATCTACTCTTCATATTTAAAATAGGTGTCTGTGAGACAACACATAGCTGGATTTTTATTATAAAAAAACAATTCTATGATATCTCATTTTTTATTTCAACTTGATTGAGGTATAATTGACATATAAAACGGTAATATATTTAAAGTGTACATCATGGTGATTTAATATACGTGTAGACTGTGAAAAGTTTCTCTCCATCTAGTTAATTAGAACAATGACCATCACCTCACATAGTATTGTGTGTGTGTGTGTGTGTGTGTGTGTGAAATTTCTATTCTCTTAGCAAATTTCAGTTATACAATATAGTGTCATCAACTATAAGCACAGTTTTATATTAGGTCCTCAGACCCTCAGACCTTATTCTTATAGCTGAAAGTTTTCCCCCCACCTCCACCCCATAGCCCCTGGCAATTACTGTTCTACTCTCTGAGATAGACTTTTTTTTTAATGTTTTTATTTATTTCTGAGAGGGAGATAGAGATAGCATGAGCAGAGGAGGGTCAGAGAAAGAGGGAGATACAGAATCTGAAACAGTCTCCAGGCTCTGAGCTAGCTGTAAGCACAGAGCCCGACACGGGGCTCAAACCCACGAACTGTGAGATCATGACCTGAACTGAAGTTGGATGCTTAACCGACTGAGCCACCCAGGTGCCCCTTAAGATTCCTTGTATAAGTGTTATCATTTAGATTTTTTTTTCCTCTGTCTGGCTTACTTCACTTAGCATAGTACCTTCAAGGGACATCCATGTATCCATGTTGTAATACATGCATTACATGTATTACATTAATTACAGCCTTCTTCTTAAAGGCTGACTAGTACAATGTCAATATATTAATATAATTACATAATTATATATATATATATATTTCTTTATCCATTTAGGTTTTGGTTATTGTGAATAATTTTGGAAAGAACATGATGGTACAAATACCCATTTGATATTCTATTTTTATTTCATTTGGATATGTAAGCATAAGTGGGATGGTTGAATTATGTGGTAGTTCCATTTTTCATTTTTGGAGGAGTCTCCTGCTGATAAAAAGGTGACAGTTTGAACTAGTATGTACTGATGGCCATAGCCCTCCTCTCAACTCAACCCAGAATAAGTGGGTGAAAACTACTAAAACCTAAGCTTCTTCCTTAAAACACAAAGATTTAGAGCATTTCTGTCTTTTTGATACGGTCTGCCTCTGTATTGCCTGCCTTGGAGCATAGAAGCAGACATACAGCAGAGGGAGAAAGAAATTACAAACTCCTGAAAGAAAAAAAAAAACTGGCAATTTCTTTTAACTAGGAATTTACATGCATGTGTCCAGTGAAGACACATTCACAAAAAAATGTTTAAGAAGTTCCCAGAATCTCTTGTCAGGCTAATTAGTGTAGGTCTGTCCTTAGAAAAAGCCATTCTGCAAAGCAAAGGAGAGGTGGGTGTTTTGTCAAATGCACGCATACCAACATAAAGTGTCAAGCAACCCAAAAAAATAGGAAAATATGGTCCAAAATAAGAAAAAAATGTATCTCCAGAAACTCTAAAGACATAGAGATAGAAGAATTACTTGTCAAATAATTCAAAATAATCATCATAAATACACTCAATGAGTTGAAAAAATGATGACTGAACAAAATAAATATTTCAATAGAGTGATAGCAAGATACATTTTTTTAAAAAGCAGAAATTTGGGGGCTCAAGAATATAGTATCTTTAAGAATTGACTAGGGAGATTCACCACTTGGTCTTTTGATCAAGTAGATGAAATAATTTTAACTCAAACATAGGTCATTTGAAATGATACAGTCAATGGAACACAAAGAAAAAAAAATGAAAGGGTGTGTTTTGAGGACTCATGGGAAACTAACAAACAGAACAATATATGCATTATAGTAATACTGGAGGGGAAAGAAAGAAAGGAGCAGAAAGTTTATTTAAAGAATAATGGCTTAAAGTTCTCAAAACTGGAGAAGTAAATGGACATCTAGATTGGAGTAGCACAAAATTTTCAAGAGGAAATCAAAGATGTCCACACCAAGGCTTATTATAATCAAAGTGCCAAAAACAAAGAGAGAATTTTGAATGCACCAAAAGAATATTAACTTGCCACAGACAAGTAGTCTCTATAAGACTATCAGTTGATTTTTCAGAAGAAACTTTGCAGGTCAGAAGGAAGTGAGATGATATATTCAAAGAGCTGAAAGCATAAATAAGCATCTGGGTGGCTTAGTCAGCTGAGTGTACAACTCTTGATTTCAGCTCAGATCATGATCCCAGGGTCATGAGCCCCATGTCCACTTAAATCTCTCTCTCTCTCCCTCTGCCTCTTTCCCCTGATTGCTCTCTATCTTTCTAAAATAAAAATTAAAAAAATTAAATAATAATAATAAATAAAACTTCCAGCCAATACTACCTTATCTGGAAAAACTATCCTTCAAAAATGAAAAAGAGATAAAAACTTTCCCAGATAAGAAAAAGCTGAGAGTCTATAACTGGTAAATAAGACTTTCATGAATACTAAAGGGAATTCTTCAAGTTGAAATGAAAGGATGCTAAACAGGAACATGAAAGCATACAAAAGAACAAAGCTTACTGGTCAAGATAAATATATAGAAAATGCTGTATATAATAATGTTCTATCAGTAGTGTATAAATCACTGTTCATTCTGGTATAAAAGTTAAAAGACAAATGTATATAAATAACTATAATTATAAAATATGTTAAAGGATATATAACATAAAATATATAATTTGTGACACTAATACATTATGTGTGTTAGGGAGAGATGGAAAAATGTGAAGTTTTTATATGCAATTGAAAATTATTTGTTAAGGGATGAAAATAGATTGTTTTAACTATAAAATGTCTTACATAAGCTTCATGGTAACCATAAAATAATGTCTATAGAAGATACACAGGTAAAGTGAAGAAGGAATCAAATTATGGCACTACAAACCACCCCCACCCCCAGAAAACAAAAAAACAAAACACAAAGGAAGACAGCAAGAGAAGAAAAGAGCTAAAAATGCTGCAAGACAGAAAATAATTAACAAAGGGGCAAAAATCTTTCCCCATTAATAATTACTTTATATGTAAATGCACTAAACTTTCTAGTCAAAAGACATAGCTGAATGGATAAGAGAAAGAAAGAAAGAATGAAAGGCAGGCAGCCAGGAAGGAAGGAAGGAAGGAAGGAAGGAAGGAACGAAGGAAGGAAGGAAGGAAGGAAGGAACGAAGGAAGGAAGGAAGGAAAGAAGGAAGAAAAGGAGGAAGGGAGAAAGAAAACCCAAATATATGCTGTCTAAAATAAATCACTTTAGATTTCATACACAGACTGAAAATAAAAGGATTGATAAATATATTTCACATAAATGGAAATCAAAAGAGAACAGAGATGCCCATGCTTATGTCAGACAAAATAGATTAAATCAAAACTGTCAAGAGACAAAGGAGGATATTATATAATGTAAAAAAGGGTCAGTTCGCCAAGAAGATATAAAATACAAAGATATATCCATCAATTATCAGAATACTAAAATACAGGAAGTAGACATTAAGAGAGCTGAAACGAGAAATATACAATAACAGAATAATAGTAGGAGATTTCAGTATCCCACTTTTAATAATGAATAGAACATTTTGAGGTAAGATCGATAAGGACACAGAAGACTTGAACAACAGTATATGCCAAATGGACCTAACAGATATAGACAGAATATTCCATTCAACAGCAGCAGAATATACATTCTTTTCAAACTCACACAGAACAAGTCACAGCACAAGTTTTAACAATGTTAAGTAGACTGAAATTATGCCAAATGTATTTTCTGAACAGAATAGAATGAAACTAGAAATTATCAGCAGAAGGATAATGGGGAAATTCACAAATACATGTAAATTAAAAAAAAAAAAAAAGCTTTTCAACAATACATTGGGCAAAGAAGAAATCAAAAGTTAAGTTAGAAGATTTCTTTTTTTTTCTTAAATAGTCCATTGTCAGGCTGGTTTCCATATAACACCCAGTGCTCATCCCAAGTGCCCTCCTCCATACCCATTACCCCCCTTTCCCTCTTCCACACCCCTATCAGCCCTCAGTTTGTTCTCAGCCTTCAAGAGTCTCTCATGGTTTGCCCTCCTCCCTCTCTCCAACTATTTTTCCCCTTCTTCTTGCCTATGGTCCTCCGTTAAGTTAGATTTCTTGAGGCAAATAAAAATGAAAACACAATGTACCAAAATTTTTGGAATGTAGCATAAGCAGTGCTAAAAGGGACATGTACAGTGATAAATGCCTGCATTAAAATGTATATATATCAAATAAGCAATCTAACTTTATATCTCAAAAACTGGGAAAAAAAGGGCAAACTAAACCAAGAGGGTAAGAATGGGGAGGGGCACCTGGGTGGCTTAGTCGGTTAAGCGTCCGACTTTCGCTTGGGTCATGATCTCAAGGTTTGTGGGTTCGAGCCCCGCATCGGGCTCTGTGCTGACTGCCAGTTCAGAGCCTGGAGCCTGTTTCAGTCTGTGACTCCCTCTCTCTCTGACCCTCCCCTGCTCACGCTGTCTCTCTCTCTCTCTCTCCTAAAAATAAATAAAACATTTAAAAAAAAAAAAAAAAAAGAATGGGGAGATAATAAATACTATAGCCATAAGAAACAATATAGATAATTTTTAGAAATAGAAAAATAAATCTAAGAGTTGGTTTTTTGAAAAATATTAATAAAACTGGTAAACTTTTAGATAAACCAAGAAGAAAGAAAAAAGGGAGAATTCTCAAGTATACAAAATTAGAAATAAAAGAAGAAACATTACAACATACCTCATACATAAAAGTGGTGATACAGATTACTTTGAACAACTATATACCAACAAACTAGAGAACTTAGGAGAAATCAATTCTAGAAACATACAACACTGAATCATAAAGAAATAGAAAATCTTAATATATTTATAATAAGTGAGAAGATTTAATTAGTAATCAAAATCTCCAAAAAAAAAAAAAAAAGTCCAGGACAAGATGACTCCACTAGTAAATTCTACCTAACATTTAAAGAATTTATGCCAATCTTTTTCAAACGTCCAATAAGTACGGAGGAGGAAACATTTCAAAATTCACTTATTGAGGCCTACAGTACCCTGATATTAAGACAAGACAGAGCCACTACAAGAAAATAAAATTACATGCCAACATCCTTCATGAGTTTTGATGTGAATATTTTCAGCAAAATACTAGCAAATTGAATTCAAAGCAAATAAAGGGAGCGTACATCATGACCAAGTGGGATTCATTCCTGGGATGCAAGATGGTTTAACATGTGAAATTCAATCTATGTAATATGTCATATTAACAGAATGAAAGATAAATATCATAGGACTATGTCAATTGATTTTGAAAATGACAAACTTCAACATTCTTTCAAGAAAAAAAAAAAAACATTCAACAAACTAGTAGTAGAATGAATTTAGGTCGCCATAGTAATAGCCACTAATAAAACACCCACATCTAGCATTATACTCCATATTGAAGAATTGTTCCTCTAAATTCAGGAACAAGGAAGCAAGGCCAATCTCACATCTTATATTCAACATAGTATTGACATATAATATGATTCTATATATCGGAAACCTTTAATACTACACACACACTCACACACACAAACTTCGTAAAGTTGTAGGATACAAAACCAAGATATACAAATCAATTGCATTTCTATCACTAACAATTAACAATTAAAAAATTAAAACAATTTTGGGGCGCCTGGGTGGCTTAGTCGGTTAAGTGTCCGACTTTCGCTTAGGTCATGATCTCGCGGTTCGTGGGTTTGAGCCCCACATCGGGCTCTGTGCTGACAGCCAGCTCAGAGCCTGGAGCCTGTTTAAGTCTGTGACTCCCTCTCTCTCTGACCCTCCCCTGCTCTCGCTGTCTCTCTCTCTCTCTCTCTCCTAGAAATAAATAAAACATTTAAAAAAAAATTAAAACAATTTCATTTATAATATCATTAAAAATGCTTAGGGATAAAGTTATCCAAGATGGAAAAAGAGTTATACATTGAAAACTACTAAACATTGGTGATAGAAATTAGAGAAAGCGCCAGTAAATGAAAAGGTATACTGTGTTCATGAATCAGAAGTCTTAATATTATTTAAGTAACCATACTACCAAAGTGATCTACAATCCCGTGTAATCCCTATCAAAATCTCAGTAATATTTTTAAAGAAATAGAAAAAAATCTTAAAATTCAAATGTAATAAAAAAGGACCCCAAATAGACAAAATGATTTTGAGAAAGAACAAATCTAGAGGCCTCGTGTTTTGTGATTTCAAAACATAATACAAAGGAAAACTTATTAAATCAGTATTATAATAGCATAGACATATAAATCAATAGAACTGAATAGAGCAATAAACCCAAATGTTTATGGCTAAATGATCTTCAACAAGGGTG
Organism: Hyaena hyaena; assembly: GCF_003009895.1. NCBI lineage: Eukaryota > Metazoa > Chordata > Mammalia > Carnivora > Hyaenidae > Hyaena > Hyaena hyaena. The sequence goes on from NW_024081667.1 coordinate 41,036, forward strand.
CCAAAATACACAATGAGGGAGGATAGTTCCTTTATCAAAGGGTGTTGGGTAAACTGCACATCCACATGCACATGCAAAAAAATGAAAATGGAGGGGTGCCTGGGTGGCTCAGTCAGTTAAGTCTCTGACTTTGCTCAGGTCATGATTTTGCAGTTCATGAGTTCGAATCTTGCATCAGGCTCTGTTCTAACAGCTCAAAGCCTGAAGCCTGCTTAGGATCCTGTGTCTCCCACTCTGCCCCTTGCCTGCTCACACTCTGTCTCTGTCTCTCTCTCTCAAAAGTAAATAAACATTAAAAAAGTTAAAAAAGAAAATGAAATTGGATTCTTATTTTACACCATACATAAAATCATCTCAAAATGAATTAAATACTTAAACATAAGACCTGAATTTCTAAGATTCTTAGAAGGAAACAAAGGGGAAAATCTTTATGACATGAGTCTTGGCAATGATTTCTTGGATATGGCATCAAAAGCACAGGCAACAAAGGCAACAATAAATAAGTAGTACTACATCCATCTAAAAAGTGTTGACACAGCAAAGAAAACATTAAGCAGACAGAAGTGGAGAACATATTGACAAACCACATGTCTGATAAGACGTTGATATCTAAAATTTATAAGCAACTCCTATAACTCAGTAACAACAACAACAAAACCCGAATAACCCAATTCAAATGTGGACAAAGGAAATGAAAGACATTTCTCTAAAGAAAACATACAAATGGCCCATGGGTTTTTGAGTATATGCTCAGCATCACTAATCATCAAGGAAATGCATATCAGAATCTTAATGAAACACAAAGAAATAGAAAACATTTCGTGCTCAGGGACTGGAGGAACAAATATTGCTAAAAACATCTGTACTACCCAAAGCAATAGCACATTTAATGCAACCCCTATCAGAATACCAAGATCATTTTCTCACAAGAAAACATTCTAAAATTTATATACTACAAATGATCCCAAAAAGCCAAAGCAATTTCAAAAAAGAAAAACAAAGCTGGTGTTATCACAATGCCAGACTTCAAATTATATTACAATGCTGTGGTAATCAAAACAGTATAGTAATGGCACAAAAATAAGTAGACACATAGATCAATATAACAGAATAGTAAATCCAGAAATAACCCCACAAGTATAGGTCAATTAATCTTCAATAAAACAGGAGAGAATACCTAGTGGGGAAAAGATGGTATCTTCAACAAACAGTGTTGGGAAAACTGGTCAGCTACATGCAAAAGAATGAAACTAGACTGCTTTTCACACTATATACAAAAATAAACTCAAAATGGATTAAAGACCTAAATGTGAGACTTAACATCATAAAAATACTATAATAGAGTACCAACAGTAATGTTTCTGAGATTGACTGTAGCAACATTTTTCTAGATGTGTCCCCTGAGGCAAGGGAAATGAAAGCAAAAATAAACTATTGGGACTACATCAAAACAAAGAGCTTCTGCACAGCCAAGGAAGCAGTCAAAGAAACTAAAAGGCAACCTACTCAGTGAGGAGAAGATATTTGCAATTGATATATCTGATAAATGGTTAGTATCCAAAATGTGTAAAGAATTTATATAATTGAACATCCGAAAAACATCCAGTTAAAAAATAGGCAGAAGACATGTACAGACATTTCTCCAGAGAAGGCAAGCAGATGTCCAACAGACACATGAAAAGATACTCAACATCACTTATCATCAGGAAAATGCAAATCAAAACTACAATGAGATATGACCTCAAATTTGTCAGAATGGCTAAAATAAAAAGCACGATAAACAAGTGTTAGTGAGGATGTGGAGAAAAAGGAAACCTCTTGCACTGTTGGTGGGAATGCAAAATGGTGCAGCCACTGTGGAAAAGTTTGTGAGCATTCTTCAAAAAGTTAAAAATAGAACTCCTTATAATCCAGGAATCACACTACTGGGTATTTACCACCCCCCACCCAAAAGACACTAGATGCACACCTATGTTTACCTCAGCATTATTTATAATAATCAAATCATCAAAGCAGTCTGTATGCGACAATAGATGAAAGAGTAAAGAAGAATGAATCTTGCCATTTGCAAGGACACGGATGGAGTTAGAGAGTATACTGCTAGGTGAAAAAACCCAGTCTGAGAAAGACAAATAAGGTTTGATTTTACTCATGTGGAATTTAAGAAACAAACCAAACAAGGGGCACCTGGGTAGCTCAGTTGGTTAAGTGTCCAACTTAAGTTCAAGTCATAATCTCAGAGTGCATGAGTTCGAGCCCCAAATCAGGTTCTCTGCTGTCAGCACAGAGCCCACTTCAGATCCTCTGTCCCACTCTTGCCCCTCCCTACCTCTTGCTCTCTCTTTCTCAAAACTAAGTAGACATTTAAAGAAAAGGAACCAAAACAAATGAACCAAAGAAAAAGACAGAGAGATAGAAAACCAAGAAACAAGACTCTTAACTATAGAAAACAAATTAATGATTAGTAGAGGGGAGGTGGATGGGTGAGGTGGAATGGAGATGGGTGAGATGGTGATAGGGATTTAGGAGGACATTTGTCATGATGAACACTGGATGATGTATGGAATCGTTGAATCACTATGTTGTACACCTGAAATTAATATAACACTGTATATTGGCTATACTGGAATTAAAATTCAATTAAATTAATTTTTAAAGGACAAAAAATCTGTATCAAGAAATCATATTACACTTATTAGTAAGGTCATTTTCAAAAAAAGAATGTGGTGACGATGTGGAAAAATTGGAGTCCTTGTGCACTGTGGGTGGGAATGTAAAATGTTTCATGCACTATGGAACACAGTATAGAGATTCCTCAAAAAGCAACAACAACAAAAGAACTATTGTGTAATCCAGCAATCCTATTTCTGAGTATTTGTCCAAACAAATTGAAACCAGGATCTCAAAAAGATATTTTTACTCCCCTATTCATTGTCTATTATTCACAATAGCCAAGATGTAGAGATAACCTAAGGGTCTATCAGTGGATGGATGGATAAAGAATTTTTACATTACTCTCCCTCTCTCTCTCTCTCTCTCTCTCTCACACACACACACACAGTAGTATAATTTAGCCTGATAAAAGAATGTCATATGTAACAGCATAGACAAATCTTGAGGACATTATGTAAGCTATACAACATAAGCTATTATATAATTACAAATAATATCTAATTCCTCTTACATGAGGTATCTAAAGTAGTCAAATTCATCGAAATGGAGAGATAGGGGTTACCAGGGAACTGGGGTGGGGGAAGAGGTAGAACTGAGTAATTTCTACTCAATGGGTATGAAAACTCAGTTATGCATGATGAAAAAGTTCTAGAGATTTGATGTGCACCATTGTACTTATAGTTAAAAACACTGGTCTGCAGACTTAAAAATTTGTTAAGAGGATAGACCTCATGATATTTTAATTCAACAAAATATTTTTAGTTCACAAAATAATTTTTAACATATTGAGAGATTCGTTGCTAAAGGCTATTTCACCATCTGTGTATGAGATTCTCCTCACTCTCAAACTAAAATTCATAGTATCTAGAGGTTGTATTCTGAATTTTAAAATAAGATAAGTATTGGTTTTTTATTTACATTTGGCTTTGGCCATCTAATTGGTTGCTTTTTCTTTACTGAAACGTACAGTTTAATAACCATTACCTTGATAGCTCATCTCTTGTAGTGCAGTTTCATTATACCTCTGTGGTTTTCTAGACTTTTCTCAGGTTTATGATGCAAACATCCTTTCTTCCATAGCTCTTTAGTCAAGGATGAAATTTTCATTATTTCCAGTGAGAGATAGGCTTGGCAGCAACTGAGCCTTACCTTGTTTATTATGTTTTTAATGTCATTACTATTAGTAGTAGTAAACATTGATTAAATGCCCATTGTGCAGTAAACTCAGTGGGATATTGAAACCTGGCATCCTTTGATTGGAACTTTCATCCTTTAAAAACACGATAAACCCCTCCTCCGGAAAAAAAAAAAAAAAAAAATATATATATATATATATATATAGTGCCACTTAAATTTGCCTCCTGGAGCTGTAAAACTCAAGACTTGGAGGAAAGTTAGTTGTCAGCTAATCCAAAGTCTCAGGTGGATTTGAGTTCGTGTACAACATCCCTTTGCTACAACAGTTTCTGAGCTTTTCCAGGAAGCAAGATCCATTATTAGATAGTCCTAAATGCTACAGAGTCCTTTCTTTTCTTGAGATAAAACCTAGGATAATTTATCTAAGACAAGATTATGGTCAAGATAACCTCTGAATATCAGGGTCATTATTTTGAACACAGGACAGGAAATATTTTTATCTGCTTCTCTCTGTGCAGAGGGGGGAATGTCCAGTAATGAGATTAGCAATAGATTGCTGGGGGGGCCATTCAACATGAGGCATATGGAAGGTGCAAGAGACATCTTTGTGATGGTCATTCTGTAGTCTACAGTTGGTGTTTATTCCCTGGTCAATGGGAGACAGGAGAAAACTGAGCATGTCAGTGTGACTGTATTTCTTGTGTATAAATTCCTAACTTATCACTAAGGTTTTACATAGTGTCGGTTTTATCAAGAGGATATTTAAGTATGTACATCTATGATTTTAAAAAGATTGATGTACATTTATTAGAAAGTGGATTCCTAGGGAAATAAATATTTGGATTTTGTATTCATTTTCTAGGCCTGACATAACAAAATACAACAAATTGGGTAGCTTAAACAATAGAAGTTTATTGTCTCATAATTCTGGAAGCCAGAAGTCCAAGGTCAAAACAGGGGCAAGGCTGACTCCTTCTGAAGATTGTGACAGAGAATCTCTTCCATGCCTGTCTTTTAGCTTCTGGTGATTTGCTGGCATTTTTATCATTCTTTGGCTAATAGATGAGTCACCAAGGTGTCTGTGTTCATATTTGCATTGTGTTAATCCTGTGTGTTTATTTGTGTCCAAATTTCCCCTTTTTGTCATATTGGATTAAGAATCTATGCTAGTCCAGCATAACTTCATTTTATATTATTACATGGGCATCAAAACTATTTCCAAATAATTTTACATTCTGAGGTAGTGAAGGGGATAAGACTTCACCATATGGATTTTTGGAGGACACAATTCAATCTATAATAGGTATGTAAGTAATATGGTGAATCCTTAAAAAAAAAAAAAAAGAAAAAAACTACCCATGAGCCATGGGGATCCTTGAAAACCCAAGTAGATGGTAAAGATTTCCAAATAAAATCACAATTACAAAGATTTCCAAATAAAATCCCTTATACATACAGCTGCATAACCATACAAATAATTGGACAAATGCCAGAATTGTTTTCCTATATAATGATTTTGAATTCTCTGATGCAAAAAAGCCCACCTTGTGGCTTTAACTTTAATCTATGCAGTATCTATGCAAAAGAAGTTTTTTGTTTTTTTTTAAATAAAGGCCACAGAGTTGTTTCAATGATATAAAGGAAAAAGTAGTGCAGATAATCAAGACAACAAATAATCAGAACATCAAATTTTTAGTAGAATGCCAACAGATTTATCTTCCAATATATGGGTCACTTAGCTTGTTTTTGTGTTACAGGAATTTTCCAGAGGCAGTATATGGAGGTGGAAAATGAATGATTATACCTTTTCCTCACTGTGTAACTTGAATCTTCCTATTTTACCTTTGGATTTATAATCTACAGATGTAGCATTCTCTGTAGCAAATATATAAAGTGGGAAGAATAAGTTAACTCATAAGATTGTGTGATGATCCATAGATTTTATTCATGAAATATTAGTATTATTTTTAGTTTTCCTCCTCCAGATGTTACTCCTACTCTCTTCACTAAGAATGTGATTGGCCATGGCCTCAACAACACACACTGATTTGGGGGAAATAGTGAAAATTATTGTAAAGGTACATTTGCTGAAGAAAGTATACAAATGAGCTCAATATGGATATACATAAGATTTGGTAAATAATTAATAATTAATAATTTCTTAGATTTATTTTCTATAGTATCCAGTATATAAATTTGTTGTAAATGAGGATAATATACAAAGAAAATATTTCTTTTTTTGAGAAAGAGAGAGAGGGAGCAAGTGAGTAAGGGAAAGAGTGAGAAAGAGAATCCCAAGAGGGGTAGAGGGAGAGAGAAAGAGAGAGAGAGAAGTGGGGTTCGTGGTTTAACCTCATGAGCTGTGAGATCATGACCTGAGCCAAAGTCGAGTGCATAAGGACTGACTCACCCTGGAATCCCAAAGAAAGAAATCTTGAAAGTCTAATGTAGAATCTTCACAGCACACTTACTGCTCCAGAAAACCTTAAAACTCCTAGTACTTAGATTTTTTTAGGGGTTGGGATTTACATATTTGTACTAGCAGAATCATTTCAAAAGTTTCTGATAATCAAACTTGGTGGGAGTAAAAAATAGAAATGTCCTTCTCCATATGGCTTAATAAGGCTAGCAAGACAGTGTATTTAGTGCTTCAAGACAATATAACACAAAACTTGTTAAGCTCTGCCCTCAAAAGCATCAATACACAAAGTTAACTGCATATCTGGTTACTAGCCCTATGAGATCAACTTTGGTTTCCAAGAATCTAATGATTATACTTAGCTCAAATCTCTAATCTGGGGAAGAATGAGAAATATATATTTCTAGAAAAAAGAATATTTCCTTTATAATATGGGAGTGTGCATCTTTTGTTTACAATAAGATTCTTTTTTACATCTTACATTTATTAATTATTTCTTTTTAATTTCTGAAAGAGAGAGAGAGACAGCCTGAGAAGGGGAGGGTCAGAGAGAGAGGGAGATACAGAATCTGAAACAGGCTCCAGGCTCTGAGCTAGCTGTCAGCACAGAGCCGGATGTGGGGCTTGAACCCACGAACTGTGAGATCCTGACCTAAGCGAAAAGTCGGAAGCTTAACCGACTAAGCCATCCAGGTGCCCCAACTAAGTTTTAATACAATCAAAATTTCGGTAAAGAGTTAGTGTCTTTGCATAATAAAAAAGGACATATTCTCTGTATAGTTTTGCCTGCCCTTTAGTTTTTGTGATTAAGCCCCGTGGAAAAGTCATTAGGAAATATCCTGCTTGTCATTACAATATTAGCGTCAACTTACTTTTGTGGAGGAGTTCTTATCTTAACTCCATGCTCCTTTTAGAAATATCCGATAAAGCCAGGCAGCCATCTCCATATCTTTAAAATGAAAATTAAAAAAAAATATTTGTTGATCACATGTAACTAAGCAAACAAAAGTAGTCAAGAAAATTAAAAATTAAACATCAACTTTTCAAATAACATATATGACCTATTCGATGGGCTTTGACTTTAAAAAATGTATATTAGTTTTGCTTCCTATATGGCACATTGAAATCTTGTAAGATCACATTTTACATATTGATCATATTTTACCATACTGAGTTATTCACTTTTTCATCCTTTGTTTTTCTTTATTAAAATATGATTATTTTTGGTCTAACTGCAAAATGGAAGCTACTTTCTTAAGTTGCGTATGCAAATACAATTACAAGTACTATATCCAGAGACATGAGAACATTTATTTTCACTTGGTATTCAGATTTGTTTATATACAAAACATAGCAGGTGTGAGTCCACAACCTCAAACCTGCGGTTCTTAAATTCCAAAGCCAGGAAAACAAGTTGTTGGGGTTTTTGTTTTGCTTTGTTTTGTTTTTCCCAGAAACTCCTTTAATGGCAAAACCTGACCTCATGTGAATCAATCTAGTTGTAAAACCTGAGGTCGTTCCCACTTAGTATATGAGCAGTCAAATGTTTCACGTTCTGATTATTGGCCACTTGGAGAGGTTTAAGGTAGATGTACTGTATTACCTTTCCAAACTTTAACGTTCCGAATTCCTAAACCAATCCGGCCCCAGGGATTTCTAGTTAGGAATTGCAGACCTGTTTCCTCCCTTCTTTTCTAGAGAAACTTATATAACTTTATAAATGTTACAAAGGTATTCAGCATCTTGTGATTTTCTTCGTGTGTTTTTATTTTTCTTCTGTAGGCATAAAGCTGACATCGCCACTGACCCATTTTGTAGGTAGAGACACAGATACACTCTGAAAGACTGAAACTATTTTTTTTCCTAGAAGAAGATTTATAAAACGGTAATAAACTCAGAAGAGACCCCCCCCCTCCCACATATGGTAAGTCAGAGGTCTACCAATAATGTTGGTAATAACTTCAGTGGGATTGCTCTTCATTGTTGCTGGTGATGGCTATGGATATTGTGATCACGTGAGTCGTTGGAATGATTCATTTGTGACAGACAAAATAACTCATTAAGCACTAGTGTCTTTACAGCTTGGAAACATGATTCATTCTGCCACAGTGATGCATAGGTAGTAGGTTCGGGAGGCTGGAATGCTACGGGGTCAGATGAGATTTTGGCTTTTAAGATTGAAAAGTTCTATGTGAGATGAAGCAGGTCTCCCGGGAGATAGTTTCATTATATCTCCAATGTTAGCGATGTTTCTCTGATAGACAAAATTTTCATTTTCCTTGTTTCATCCCATTGGCCCCAGCTATATCCCTGTGCACTACTCTAAATAATTCAATATTTTAGCTCTTAGTAAAGGGCTACTTTCATTTCCATTTCCTGCTCCTACATTATCCAATAAAACCTTCGGCTTAAATTTGCTATTCTTTAATATCCTTTAATTTTATACTCTGGACCTCAGTCTATGATTCAACTGCCTTTTACTACCCCGAGTTTCCCTAACATTTATGGTCAGAACTACTTAATGAGAATAATAAGGCATTTTTACACAATATCAGAATCAAATGCAGCAATTTGTATCTCTTTTTGCTAAAAGTTCTATGGTGTTACAGGTTTTTATTCTGCCAAATGCCAGTTGCTTTCCAGTTGCCACAAAGAAGCATGAAAACTAATAAAAAATGATGACACTATAATAATTAAAAGCCAGAAAGTAGCTGGATGTTTTCCCATTTAATGGTTGTAAGCACCAACCCAATTTTCTGTCCTATAATTAGCTGACAGTTGACATTTTGTTATTTTCTTTGTTTTCCTTGCCTGATTTTTAAATCACTATTTTCTATCACTTACAAATCCTCAAGTATCTTATTTAGAAAACTTCAAATCCAATCTCCTTATCCTGTTGCTATGTTTTCTCTTACTCCATTTTCATTTATTTTAATGGTGGTAAGGGAAAATTTTTTGAAAATTATCTTCACCCAACTGCCCCCATTATTTTTCATACATTCTGCCTAGCAAAATGACTTGCAAGATCGGAGAGTGAATATTACATGAATTCTACTCCAAAAAAAACTTCCCCCATTGTGAGGAAAACATATATAAAACATTATAAAGGATAATATGCCCTAGAGCAAGGGTGAATGTACAGAGGTGGGAAGAGGCCATGAGATACGAACAGAGGAGAGTGAACTAGTCCAGACCTCTGAATACAAATCCGGATGGTGTCACTTTAAATTCTCTTACTTGCACGCTGATTGAGATTAGAGTCAATTCTAGGATATGTCGTAGGTTAAATGTGACCACAAAACATTTTCCACTTCTTCTCTCAAAATATGATTACTGCAGCACCTGGGTGGCTCAGTTAGTTGAGCGATCCAGCTCTACTCTTGATTTCAGCTCAGACCATGATCCCAGGGTCACAGAATCAAGCCCTGCTTGGAGATTTTTCTCTCCTCTGCCTCTCTCCCTTGCTCAAGAGTGCTCTCCCCATTCTCTAAAGACAAACAAACAAACAAACAACAACAAAAAAATACCATGGAGATCATTTTTCATGCCCTTGAATCTCGGCTGGCCTTCCAATTTGCTTTGATTAATAGAAAGTGGTGAAGTAATAAGTGATGTTGTGATAGTTCTGAGCCTAATCTTCAAAAAGCCTTTACAACTATAGTTCTAATCTTCTTGAAAAACAAAAGCTACCATGTGCAGAATCCCAGGCCAACCATCTAGAGGATAAGAGACCATGCTGCAAAAGGGGTCCTGCAGAGATCGAGTGACATCCATTGGGACTATGAGAGCCAACTTGGCACTCACAGTGCCAGATGAGCTGCTAGATGCCAGTGGTCATGTGAGTGACTCCAGGCAAGACCAGCAGAAGAATAGCCCTGCTGAGATCAGACTCATCGGCAAATAAATTTATTTTTATTTTAAGCCATGAGGTTTTGTGGTTGTTTTGTCAGTGAAATGAAAGTTAACTGAGGCGGAAAGCAATGAACATGTAGATGAGGCGAAGGTTTTATTGGAGGAAATGATTTTAAATTTTTTTTTTTTTTTTTTTTTGTGATAATATAGTGTTGGCAGGTGCTCCGGAGGTAAACATTAGGCCTGCTGGAAAGTCAAAATACCACAATCACAGTCAAGCCATGTGCCACAATTAAGCTCTTCTTTGTGCTGTCTTCAAGTGGTAGCTTGTGTCTTAAATGTTTGACCCTTTAATTTAAAAGGTTATTAAAAAGTGTGCAAAAAAAATAAGAATCTTAACAAAATGATTGCACTTGCTACTTGAGAAAAACAGGTACTGATGACACACATTTTGCGATTTGTCTAATTGAAATTTTATTTGCATCGGGGCGCCTGGGTGGCTTAGTCGGTTAAGCGTCCGACTTTCGCTTAGGTCATGATCTCGCGGTTCTGGGTTCGAGCCCCGCGTCGGGCTCTGTGCTGACTGCCAGCTCAGAGCCTGGAGCCTGTTTCAGTCTGTGACTCCCTCTCTCTCTGACCCTCCCCTGCATACGCTCTCTCTCGCTCGCTCTCTCCTAGAAATAAATAAAAAATATATTTAAAAAAAACTTTAAAAAAAAATTTTTATTTGCATCAAAATAATATATGTACAAAAGCATTTTTCACTCCTCCTTACTACTGGTTTCTAATTTTTAAAAAATTTGTGTATTTATTTTGAGAGGGAGAGAGAGATAATTACCAGCAGGCTCAGCATATCAGGAACCATGAGATCATGACCTAGGAGCTGTGATTTCTACTTCTCAAAGCTAATCACTTTCAAGTCTTTTAGCTCTTCCTTGGCTATTGTCTTTCACATTTTCAAATAACATGCTTATAAATAATACATTTATATTTTCAATTTTGGATATTATCTCTTGACTTCCTACTATGGGTGAGGAGGACTTAGCATTTACACATACATTATGACTTTAACCAAACATAATTCCCCTCTGCTCTTTTTCAAAATATATTACTTTGTGTTTATTTAATATCCAGCATTAAATCATGATTATGCCATAAATATTCTTCAAAGTAAAACTATGCAATGTTCATGTTTTCACTTGTGATCCTTTTATTTTCTCCCAGGTTAATAATTGCTTCCAGTATTCATTTTCTTGGTCTTCAATGTTCCCATTGCTAATGTAATACCAAATTCTCCTCTGTACTTGTAAAATTGTCACAAAATGATAAAACACATTTGGGAATAAACAAATTCAATATTTTTCCTTGAATAAAAAACAACTTTGACCTCTAGCTCCTTGCTGAAATTGGACTTGTTTAGTTTTCAAAGACCCGTGGACAACAGGTATTCCAGACTTCGAACTTCCCTTAATCACAATCCCGGAACTTCTTTGTCCTCTCTGCCATGTTGGACTAATTTTTCCTAGAACCTAGGTCTTTTTTTTTTTTTTTCTCTTTCTTGGATTAATGCCTTGTTTTTTTGAGTCTGTTCTCCAGTAACTTCATCACAAAGGATGAATGTAAACAGAATCACGCTGATACAGAAATCCAGAAGTTGCATGTACCCTGAAATCTGTGTGGATGGTGGTAGGTAGCGATGGGCCGTGACCGGTTTGTATAGCTCCATCAGCAGCTCTGACGTTCAAGAAAACTTTTTGGAGATGCTGTCCGAGATTATTTTAAATCTCACCTCACATTTGATTGTTGCTTTTTACTGGGTATACTATTATGGAATACAGATCATTCTCCCTCTGAATTCTGAAAGCAGTGCTTCAAAGTGATTCAACTTCTGGTGTTGATATTTTCTGAGCTGAAAATCTGATTTTTCTGCAAACATTTAGGAGTTGTTACTCTCAATTTCCTAAGATCTCTAGTAGCAGAATCTGACAGAGGTAACTTTTTATTTATTTTACTGAACTTACTGTGGGTCCTTCTATTTGCATCTCTCTGTCCTTTCAAATACAGAAAGTTGTATTAATTTGTTTGTTTGGTATGTAATTTTTCCTCTCAATTTTCCATACTTTCCTAGTACCCTTCTTAATCACATTCTGGGCTAATTCTCTAATTTGCATTCTTTGTATCCAAATTTATATATCTTTTTATATCTCATATCATTTTTTTACAAAGCTTTATAAACTTATTTTCCCAATGTCTATTGTATTTTTAAAAATTTCTGCTGTCCTAATTTTAATTTCTAACAGCTTATTCTTTTTATACTAATGCTCTTTTTAAAAAACATTCTGTTGTTCAGTTGATGAGATATTTTTATTTCGTTCAGAATATTAATTATAGTATTTTCTTTTTTAAAATTTTTAATGTTTTATTTATTTCTGAGAGAGAGAGAGAGAGAGTTCTTTTTATACTAATGCTCTTTTTAAAAAACATTCTGTTGTTCAGTTGATGAGATATTTTTATTTCGTTCAGAATATTAATTATAGTATTTTCTTTTTTAAAATTTTTAATGTTTTATTTATTTCTGAGAGAGAGAGAGAGAGAGAGAGAAAGACAGCATGAGCAGGGAAGGTCAGAGAGAGAGAGAGAGAGACATAGAATCCAAAGCAGTTTCCAGGCTTTGAACTAACTGCCAGTACACAACCCAACGTGGGGCTCGAACCTACGAACTGCGAGATCATGACACAAACTGAAGTGGGATGCTTAATCAACTGAGCCACCCAGGCCCCCCTAATTATAGATTTTCATATATATTTTTCTGCTCCAGGGAATGTTTCTCTCTCTCCTTTTTTTTTGAAGTTCCTTTATTTTGTAGCTTCCTTTGTTTTCTTTCATTTTAGAAGCTTTCCATAAGCACCTCATAATCCTTGGCCAGATTTCATTTCTAAGAGAGTGGTTTCAATAAATTAAAAGATAGGTATGTATGAACCTGGCATGTCAATTGGTAGGAAGATAAGAGTGCAAAAAAATGTGGTATTTCTTATTAGAGGACCCAAATGTCTTTATCTATAGGTCTTTTACAAATTTTGATCCATTCCAGAGTTTTGGGATTGTAAATTTACCTGTATCTTGTAGAGGCTTGAATTTCAGCTTCGAATTATTTTCTACCCATTTCCTTATCTGTTTGCAACATTTTATTGACAACTCCCAATGACCAAATTATCCTCTCTCATTCATTCTAAATATGTATGTAAGCATTCATTCTAAATATGTATGTAAGCTTATGCTTCTGAAAACAAAACATACATTTTAATGGAGGTTCCAGGAAAAACTGAAGATTTACATGTTTGTTCAATCTATATATTTTACCAAACATATTTTGATACTTTTATTTTTGCTCAGATTAATATTTTTAAAAATACTGTTATCAGGCAATACATTCAAATGGTATAGAATTGAAAAGTTACAGATTAGAAAATGTGTCACTTTCACTCCTGAATTAGCTATCGGGTTTCACTTCCCTGAGGTACCTGTTGTTTTCAGTTTCTTATATAATCTTCTAAGTATATAACACAGTCTACTGCCCTTGGTTTTTAGCACTGATCAATAAGAATTGAGGAGCTTATCAAATCAGTATATATAGAAGCATCCCATTACATTATTCCAACATTGAATGTTGCATTAAATGGATTTACCATCATTGATATACACATATATCTACCCAGACATTGATGGGAATTTAAGATGTTTCCTTTTTTTTTTCTTTCTTTTTTGATATAGCAAATAATCCTTCAATTATATGGATTCAGAAATAACATTTTACTCAGGCAGATATATACCTAGGGGGGTAATGTACTATAAATAAAATGATATTTCAGAGTTGTGAATTTCCATGGATGTCACTTAAAGTTAGATTCCACAAGCATTAAGTGAGACTAATGATTCCAAAACCATTGCGGATACTAGGTTTACAATCTTTTCAATTTTTTCTAATTTGATAGATGAAAATTTACATTTCATTGTAGCTTATATTTCCATTTGTATTTTTATGAAGAAGGATGAGTATCTTTTCATATTTTTAAGATCCATTGCTTTTTTTCTTTCCTATGAACTGTCAATTCACATATTTTTGCCCATTTTTCTCTTTAATTTTAGACCATTTTCTTCCTGATATTTGTGGACTTTTCATGTATCAAAGCATTATGATATGAGCTGCAAATTTTTGCCAAATTCATTGTTTTTCAATATTGTTTATATAATATTTATATGCTCTGCAATTTTTTTTCCATTTTGTTGCAGTTGAATTTATCAGTCTTTTCATTTAAGGAGTCTGGATTATCTTTTGTACATGTCAACAGCTTCTTCACTCAAAAATACTAAATTTTTCTGCATATTATTCTCATCCATTATGCTGACTTTTTTTTCTTTCTGGAAGTAATTTTGCTGTGAGATATGATATAGAAATCCAATTGTTATTGCTGATGGTTACTGCTTTTCCCCAAACTATTTTGAATAATCCATCTTCTCTGTCACTGATTTGAAATCTCATCACTATCACGTACTGAATTCCCATGTGTGCTTTGATATATTTCTTGGACATCTTGTTTTGTGCCATTGTTCTGTTTTCAAATGATGTCATTTCATTTGAATCGTTTTTGCTTTCAAGTAACTTTTCATAAACATAAGTTTTCCTCTCAATATTCTTCAAGTTCAGAATTTGCTCATCTCTTGTTTCTTACTTAATCATATATTTGTATAAAGTTAGAGTAAGCTTGCTATATTATAAAAAGAAATTTTGTTGGTATCTTTATTTAGATTCGTTTATGTAAGTATCTTTATTTAGTTTCGTTTATGTAAGATTTATGGGAAAACTGGGGCGCCTGGGTGGCTTAGTCGGTTAAGTGTCCGACTTTCACTTAGGTCATGATCTCGTGGTTTGTGGGTTCGAGCTCCGCATCGGGCTCTGTGCTGACTGCCAGCTCAGAGCCTGGAGCCTGTTTCAGAGTCTGTGACTCCCTCTCTCTCTGACCCTCCCCTGCTCACGCTGTCTCTCTCTCTCTCTCTCTCTCCTAGAAAGAAATAAAACATTAAAAAAGTGTTTGAAGATTTATGGGAAAACTGTATTGTGTGAAACATCCTCTACACACCGTGGTTTATCTTAGCATCTGTTCAGGTTTTTGTGTCTTTTAATAGCATTATACATATTTCTTCATCTACATACTTTATATTTCTTCTTAAGCTTATTTCTGATTCTATTATAGGAGCATTTTAAATTTTCTCAGTGATTGTTGCCTATTCATCATGTCTAACTTTTTCTACATATTAACTTTGCTTCAATCCACCAACTAAGTTATATTATATGTATTGTTTTGCCAAAAATTAAATTTATTCTATTGTTATTCTCTGGTTTCTAACCTTCCCAACAATTTTTTGACTTAACTCTGATTGAACTAAATCGATATTAAGAGTGTTGTGATAGTTGGAGGACCTGACTTTAAGGATGTTAACTTTTTCGATGGAGAGAAAGTTATCAAACAGATAACACAGATAACATAAACAGGTACACACTTGACATAGATCCACTTCCTTTTATTATTTCACAAAAACTTTATTCTTTTGAATGTGTTGATAGTTTTTTTCTTTATTGATTCCAAAACACTTTCTCCAAGTTTCTTGAGAGAATGATTTATATTTTCTGATTCTTTATATTTTCTAATTATTTATCTTCACTCTTACTCCACATCATTTAATTTTGAGCAAAATTCATTCATTCATGTGATAGTATACCTTTTCAGTTAGGTGTTGGATTAGTTGTAAATCATGACTGTGAATTTTTATCCTATATAGTTTTTCTTTTTCTTTCTTGGTTTGTGTATTGGTCAACACTTAGTCCTGTCTGTTAACTTCATCCTTGAAGAAGCATTGGCAAAGATGACATTAGACAGATACTGAAATTGAACAGATGCCATGCCAGAGAAGAAATAATGAGAAACAAATTAGAAAACTTCATATTCTGAACTTACTTGATCTTAGTTGATAAAGATAAAGAAGGTTGCTATGAAAATCACAAGTATTCTTTATAAGGTACATAAGAAAGAGAAGGCTTATCTTTTGCCACTAGTGCATCATCACCACCTACAATAAGTGTCTGGAACCCAATAGGAACTCAATAAATACTACTTGTGATTGAAGTCATCTCCAATGATTGGATTGTGATCACACTGTTCAGTAGAGGTTGCGGATGCTTTTATAATTAAACATGGGCAGTAGGGAAATCAGGGCCTCAAGTCTAGGAGAAAGAAAAATTCAGAAGAAAACTGGGTAAATTAAGTAAGTTCATCAGTCTTCAGGTTTTTCTATTATTCTAGAAACACCATCTTCAGCAGGCAGCCAAGTATCTACTCAGGACAGAGTCAGGAAATAGAGTGAGATGGTAAGGAGAAAAACTTTATCCAAAGCAAGAGATCATAATTTCCAAGTCAAATGTTCTTTTAAGTACTGCCCCAGGCATCATTTTGGGCCAGTGTGTGTGTTGAACGTCCACAGAATACCTGAAAGTTCTTGAAAATAATGCTTATTATTAATGACATTTTAAAAGTAACTATTGTTATAATCACCATTGTTGCACATTTAACATATGACAGTGTCCTGATCACTTTACATAACCTTTACAAAAGCCCTTATGAATTATTATTTCCATTTTAATAGAAGAGTAATCTGAGACAGTATATAACATGCTTGAGGTCACAGGGAAAATAAATGTCTGAGTCATGACCTGAAGCCCAAGCTGTCTGATCACAACACGCAGGCCCTTCAGCACTAAGGAATTTTGCACCATAATAATAAATCTCTGATGAGCAAAATGATGGTTACAGGAAACGAGGGGGGTGGAGGGCTGGGGGAACTAGGTGATGGGGATTCAGGAGTGAGGCTGACATGATGAACATCAGGTGATGACGTATGGAACTGTTGGATCACACTATATCACACGCCTGAGACTAATATAACACTGGATGTTAATTAACTGGAATTGAAATTAAAAAGCAAAAAATAAAAAAATAAATTTCTGATAGTTTGTATGTTTTCCTTAGTTTTTCTCAGCTCAGACTTCACCTTGAATTACAAAGATTTCCCACAGGTTGAAAACGAAACTTCCCCCATCTTTCAAGCTCTCGCCTTCTTAAAAAAGAACCCCTTGGAGTTTTGGATCAAACTAATGCTGGGCAGATGGTTTCAAAAAGTATTAGAACTATTGGAATTGATCAGTTGTCCCCAGAAGTTTTAGCTCTGGGATGTAGAGACATCTCAAATCATACAACTTAGGTCTCTATAAATAAGGAATGACGGGTATCCCATGGTATGGAGAAAAGTACCAGAACCGCATAGTGATTTCTGAGAAGAGGAGGTATTCAATCTGAGAAAAAGAGCAGAAGCTTTTAAATGCTGTGCTCTGTGCTCTAGTCAGGATCCTCATAACGCCTTCATTAATTATGAATTACTAGATTCTTAGTATTTTTATACTTTTATAAACCATCACTCTTCTAATTCTCCTTGAATTATTTTATCCCTATGTATATATTCTGACTACTCAAATTTCCTTCTGTTTTCTTTAAAAGAAGCAATTGTTTTTGCTCTTTATCCCCCAAACATCTGCTTAATACTAAGAATCCTGGGTTTTCATGTAGAAAGAAAAAAAGTAGCTGTTAAGTCTTACGCACACAGATGACTTCTCTGATAGGCTCTGTGCTATTGTACTGCTTTGTCTTTAAGGGAAAGAAAATCCTACAGCTTGTAGCTTTCTAATGTCACTGATGCCTAGAAAGTGTTAATCTGCAATTAGTCAAGTAAGCACTATTTCTGGAACATTGAACATTCCTGTTTGGTAGTTTGACAATCTGTCTGTTGAAAAGGGAAGACAGTCTTTTAAGAAAACTATTTGTAGTCACTGGTAACATTGATTATCTACATTTGCCAGTGCCTGGAAAAAGGGAAATCATTGTGAATGACTCAGACTGCATATAAATATGTTAATAAATATGCTTGACAATGTTTAAATATATTATTTCCTTGTAAAGAAAATTATCTGCCAACCCAAGAAAGAGGATAAATGACATATACAATACAGATCAGTTCTTTATTTTTATCTTTGTCTTTATCCTTATCTATCCTTTATTCCCAAAGTTAACGTTTCTACTTCTCTGCAAAATAACTTCCCTGTGCATGTTCATAGCAGTTTTAGCCTCCCTGACACTCCCAAATGGCTCTGAAAATTGCTGTGAAAAGGAGATTTGCCCATTTCCTGAGAACCAGAATGACTCAGAATCTGAGCACATGTGGGAACAGTTGAGCCTCTGGATTCTCTGAACAGTTTCCCATTTCTGATAAGGTATTCTCTTTATACGTGTATGGGATTCTCTCCCAGATAACACTCCTTGAAGGGAGGAAAAGAAGAAAGGAACAATTTGGATCCATAGTGATATTCTTCTAGCAGTGTTTGACACACCCAGACCCAGGAAAAGGGTTGAAACTGCATTTGTTGATGACAAATGTAAATTATCGTCTTTCTATATCAAGTTGTTCACATCTTTTGATAACATAGTGGTCAATACGTCCTCAGAGTATTTATCACTGCACTTATCCCGCTCTGAAAGAAGACTCTAATACCCTTGGGGAGAGCCTCCATTACCAAGATATCCAATATTCATCTTGCCCTGCAACCTCTAAAGATAGAGCCCTATTTAAATAATCAATTTTTTCTAATCACCCCACCCAGCAATGGCTGGAAATGACTCCAAAGAAAAGAGGAATAGGATAATCAACTTTGAAAGAAAGTCCTTTTTATCTTCAATTTGAAAATTCTTTGTTTTCACTTTCATCACTTTTGTCTGCCAGTGCATATTGTAAGCAAACATGCATCAGCACATACCACCCATTGAATTGTGGATCAAGTCCCTCTATGTGGGATTCATATTTGTTTAGCAAAAAAAAAAAAAAAAAAAATTAAAGATCCTTGAATTATACAAGGCGATTAATAATGTAAGTTAATAATCATGGATATTAATCAAGTCAAATTTACATTGAGAGGAGAAGAGTTTTGAGTGGGTTCACATTGTAGGATGTACAGTGAAAATTGACTCATGGTACTAAAAAGTTTAAAATGGAAAAGAGTTTGGAAAATGAACTAGTTAACCTGACATTACAAAAATCCCAACAAGTCTGAATTCACAGTGAAGTAAACAATGTTGGGGCTCTGGAAGACCTCCATTTTGTGCACAAAATGTGGATTACCTTAGTTTTTTATTCTTTATTGATCAAGGAACTTGGCAGTAATGCCATTCTGCTTCATTAGGGTGCTGTGCAGAGAAAACCACAGCCAGAGCATCAACACTCAGAGGAATAATTCATAAGTATAATTCCAAAATTTTCATGATGCATTGGCCTCTATTCTTTGAATTGGTACTTACTCAAACCATGTGGTTTTGGCAAAAGAAAATAAAGACATATCGATGATCTTTCAGCTCTTCATAAAAAGTCTGTGTTTCCTTAGGTACATGGTTGTATGTGATGTTTGCATTGAACTAGTGTCACTCAAGAGCATATTAGAATCTTATGCAACAAATATTGGTAAATCTGAATCTGGGTCCCCTTTGATTCTATTTAAATGTGTCATACTGGAGTGGTTTGTACTTTCTGAAATGCTATGTCAATGTATAGTCTGCGTTTACAGATTAATATGATGGGGCCGTAAAGCCAACTCCTCTGCCTTCAAAATACTGGTCACCTTTCAAATAAAGCTAATGTCTTCTTTGTCCCTCCTCACTGGGCTTCTAATCACTCATGAGGCTACTCTCACTCAAGATCATCAACTTCTTTTTCTAATTTTATTGGGGGAGGATAGATAACATACTCCCTGAGGCATGTGGGAAATCCAATTATATTTTTGTAGCTTAGTTCCTCATAAAAGAGGCATTTTTTTCCAGAAAATATTGAAGTAAAACACAAGATGAAATTACAGTAACTAGTCCTGATCATTAAAACTATGTTACTAAGCGATTTGAAGTATAATTGTATATGTTTTATTGTTCACCATTGATGTGTAGGATTATTTCTTTATTTACCTAGATTTTGTTTGATAATGTTATTACAATAAGACCAACATGTAGTTGTTATTCTCTAACCCTGGTTAACCAAAAAACTTAGTGTTTGGCATTGTTGATTCCACGAAGGTAGCGTGGTGTTTCTTTTTTTTTTTTTTTTTTTCTGGTATAACTTTTCTCATTATTTGATGAGTACCTGTGAAGTTACTTACACTCTTTAAAGAAGGAGGAACACATGTATGGGAATTGTTATGCCATAGATTTATCTAAGTAAAATATTTCATACCCTCAACTTGTAAGTTGCATTGAATTTCTACTAAAGATGATCAATGTCTCTCAGGAGGAGTGTTACCTACAGCTAGTGGACATTGGACAGCTGCAGAGTGCTAGTTGCTTATTTGGTTTCATTATGACAGGAAGGAAAGAGTGTCATCAAGAGCCATGTAAAGAAATTTGTGTTAGTTGTGTCAGTGAGTGGCTCTGTCTAGGGTCAGTCTATGACCTGAACATCATAACTGAGTCATTTAATCTCGTCTTAAGTGTGAAAATAGAGACAAGAGAATGTGGGGCATTGTGGCCTGTGCATTTCGTATACAGTTTTCTCTCACTCTGATTGACAAAACACTTATGGGGGTGTATTAATTAATTTGCATTCTCCAAAGAAATAGAACCTACTGGGTATATACAATTGGCCCATACGGTTATAGAGGATGAGAAATCTCAAGATGTGCAGTCAGCAAGCTGGAGACCCAGGAAAGAGGGTGGTATAGTTCTGGTTTGTTCCTGAAGGCAGGAAATCAGGGCCCAGCTGGAAACGAGTCACACAGAGAGCTGATTCTCCCTTACTATGCCCTTGGTTCTATTCAGGTTTTCAAGGATGTCTTCATCTTTTAGGCTTCTATAATAAAATATCATAGACTGGATAGCTTGTAAGCAACATAAATTTATTTCTCAGACTTCTGAACACTGTAAAATACGAGACCAAAACTCCAGTAGATTTGGTGTCTGATGACAACCTTATTCCTGGTTCATAAATGGCTGCTTTTGTGTCCTTAAGTGGCAGAAGGCAAGGAAGCTCTCAGAGATCTCTGTAGGGCACTAATCCCAAAGGCCTACCTCAAAATATTATTAAATAGGTTTCAACATCTTAATTGGGGTTGAGGCACACCAACATTCAGTCCAGAGCAAAGGGATGGATGATGCCCACTTTTGCTGGGGATTGAAATCTGCTTTACTCAGTTTACTGATTCAAATATCAATTTCATCCATAAATGCACAGACACAACGTGTGTGATGAACCCGTTGAAATGGGTGTAACCAAATAGCTGAACAATCTGTGTCCCCATCACATTGACACATAAAATTAACCATCACAGGAGGAGTAACTATGGTCAGGGTTAAAGTCTTTTAAAATAGTTTGTTTAACTTAGCTTCTTCAAGGTTGCTTCTCTATTGAAGATCCATGTACATTGCTATGGAAAGCAATTTGTCTCAGATCAATTCAATTTACCACACATTTGCTCTGACCCTGCACGTACAGAATACAATACTAAACTATATGAGAACAGGAAGGGGTACAAGGCTTAAAAGTTTATAATCTGGCACTGAAAGACAGATACCGCCTAATTGCAGTGAGAGGCAAAATATAATGTGACATAAAATAGGTGCAAACTGCCTTCAAAGGAAGATGAAAGAAAGAAGAAAGTATGTTTACTGAATTAAAGAACATATTAAGGTAAGATCTGAATTGCCTGGGTTTGGAGGATAGAAACCAGAGCTTAAATATGGTTGATTTTATATTATAATAACTAATCCACTTTGAAATAAATTCGTACTGAAGTCCAGAAAATTCCCTGGATGAGTAAAAGTGAATTGTGTCCAAAGGCAAAAAAGGATCGCTAATCCTATCATGGGATTTGCAGGAAGACATTTTGGGGAGCTATTTTGATGGAATCCTCCAGGAATTCCCTGGTCATCCATAGTTAGGGTATCTCTCATCCTGTACTTATTTACAATCATAAGATGTGGTCATTTAGAAAGTTGGGGGCTCACTGAATGCCAATGACCAAGGAAAGAATGTGAGTCCAAGAGGAATCTCCCCCCCCATATTGTCATTTATTTTTTTCTTAAATAGTTTTATTGTCAAATTGGTTTCCATAGAACAGTGCTCATCCCAACAAGCGCCCTCCTCCATGCCCATCACCCCACTCCTCTTCCCCTACCCCTATCAGTCCTCAGTTTGTTCTCAGAATTCAAGAGAATCTCATGGTTTGCCTCCCTCCCTCTCCCCAACTATTTTCCCCTTCTTCTCCCCCTTGGTTCTCCGTTAAGTTCCTCCTAATCCACCTATACGTGCAAACATATGATATCTGTCCTTCTCTGCCTGACTTATTTCGCTCAGCATAACACCCTCAAGGTCCATCCATGTTGCTACACATGGCCAGATTTCATTCTTTCTCATTGCCATGTAGTATTCCATTGTATAGATAAACCACATCTTCTTGATCCATTCGTCCGTTGATGGACACTTAGGCTCTTTCCATGTTTTGGCTATTGTTGAGAGTGCTGCTATGAACATTGGGGTACATGTGCCCCTCTACATCAGCACTCCAAGAGGAGTCTTGAAATGTAAGTATCAGCTATTTTTCTAATAGAAAGTGTTTTCTCTACTGTACAGAAATAATGTTATTTTCTGAAGCATTAAGCATGGAATAATGGTAAAACGAGTGTCTCTTGGTTACTATGTATACCTGTGTTAAGTAGTAAAACATTTATTCAGAAAGCAGAACTTTTGTAATTAGCTTTCACATTAAGTGGAAAATTATTGCACAGAGGTTCTTCCTGTTTGTAGATTGTGATGGCATAAGACTGCACCAATCAATGCTTCTGCAGTAATTAATATTTAATTTTTATTGATTCTGCCTCATAATTTTATGATTAATGGTGATAGTAAATATGAACAGGATGGCAGAAAGGGATATAAAAGACAGTTTTTTTTAGCAAAGTAATATAGAAGGATAAGGAATAAACAAAATATAGATGTTCTTTACCATAAATAAACTTTAAAGAGGGAAGCAACATTTTCTACTGAAATACTTAATGTCTATAATTTATTTAGTAGATATTATGCACTAAGTTTTGGGCTAGGCACCTCAGCATTAGAAATACAATATTATTTACCGCTTTCAAAGGGTAGAATCTGAGAGAAAAATTGTTGCCTTTGCCCATTTACACAGAGAGCAAATGATGGAGCTAAGATTCACATGCAAGTCCAGTCTCACTTCATCTGTTGCTAAACTCATACTCTTTTCAATATTTATTGGTCCCATACAGTGAAATCAACCCCAATATTACATGTTTTACCAATGAGACATCTCTCGCCTTCATTCATCCCCTTGGATGCTCTCTTTATCTTTGCTTTGACCGCAACTGATCCTTTCCAGGTTCTGGAACAGTTTGTTACTCTTATTTTCCATTTGTGCCAGTTGTCAATTTACCGTCTTTCCACTTCATATTCATCCTGTTTTCCCAGCTTTGTGATACACTAGCTGGACTCCACAAACAATTCTCCCTTGTCAACTGTCACAATGGTAGGCTTTTTCAGTAGAAGCTACCAGAGGGGTCTACTGAGAAGCCATAGCAGAAGCAAGAGCTTGTCTCACTCAGGTGCTTTTCTTTGTCTTTCTCTCTTTCTCCCTTCCTCCCCTCCCCTCTTTTTCTTTCCTTCCCTCTTCCGCTTTTTTAAATAAATCCCAGCAACTAGAATAATGTGAACATTCAAAATAAGTGGATATATGTCATAGAGAGATTAGAGGTGGTTCATGGGTCAGAAGAGCAGAAATATATGCCTGGGAATCATGAGAAATAAAGTTTGCCTTAATATAAATAATGATGTTGTTACAATAAAGATATCTCAACAAGAAACAAGATATTGGTGCATGTGGATAATTTCCTTACATAAAAACATTGCCAATAATAGGTATCAGAGTAAGTCAGAGGACATGCCAAATGAATGAATGTCGCAGAGTCTATTCAAACACCAGATGAGGAGTTTGGTGGTGGTAATTGTTCCGATCCTTTGAAGTCTTAGATTTTATCCTTTTATTTTACATAGAATAATAATCTATTGCAAAAATATTTACTGTCTGTCTTTTTAAATACCTGATTTTTCACATGTACCCTGTCATTGCTTTTGTGCTATTTTTTTTCTTTCTGTCAATGTTCTTGAGGATATATCAGTTATATCAAATCTGTACTGAATCAGGATACAAGTTCTTATTTCTAATTTTCAGTCTTAGTCATCAGAAAATGCATGGCTGCTTGATAGGAGAATACTGAATTTTTATATGAACATTTTATTGTCAACATTTCAGTATTCCCTCATTGTCTCATTCCTCTAACAAATATTACGTATTCTCCAGTGTGTTGTAGACAATAAATGAGTGTTGTGACTCACTGAGTAGTCATCCTGGAAGGAATATATTCTCTCTGAAGTTTTGGAAGTTGGGCTAAATATTTAATTTTATATATTTGACCCCTAAACAAAATCAGCCTTAAAATAAATGTGATATTAAACAAACTAACAAAAGTACAAATCAGTTGTCCCGAGGAAAAATAATATAGTGGGTAAAAATCACTGATATATAAAGTGAGAACACCCTCTTACTAATTGCTCCGTCACATGCATTCCTTGTCAGCAGCATAAATCTATCTCCTTTGGTCCAAGAGATGATATTCTTTCCAGAGTCAGGAGGAAATCTTGTTGGATTTTAGAATTTCAAGAGATCTGTAAATTCCAAACTGGAATTTACATAACAGAACTGGCCAATGGTCTATCCAGTCAGGCATCCTGCTTCCTACTGAGTCTAATGGTGGATATTTTAGGAGAAACCATAAACTCACTGTGATGCACTTAATTGAGAAATATAGCATTGTCAAGAAAATTTCCTCCTGACTCTGGTAGCTGGTTCATTTATTCCATGGTGCCTGAGGCCTGATAACTATTTATCTCTATACTACTTTTAAAGAGAAACTCTTATTTTTCCTAAGAACACACTATTAAATTTCTCATAATCATCTAATCTTTAATTGAATCTTATTAACCTCTTCTGATTAACAACTCACTGTAAAATGAACATGTAGTCACATTTTGCATTTAAACTTCACTTAAAAACTTCCAACCAAATGTACATAAAATAGCTGTATCTCTCTACATTATTGGTTTCTTAGTAATACATATATATATACATATATGGGGTATGTGTACATACATATATATGTGTATATACATGTATATACAAAGTCAACAGTAAAAATACTCTGTAATTAAGTACAGAATGTACTACCAGGTGATTAAGATACAAGGAGAGGAAGTTCAACACATGACTTGTGAATGTTTCAAGTGCACTCTGTATTATTTGCTTAAACCTTTCAGGAACCCCATATTTCTTTACTAGGAGAAAATTGCCACTGAGCTAGACTACATTAATATGAAATATGTTAACAATGTCTTTGCTTGGAAACTACTAACAACGTGTTAACAGTTTTCCAGGACACGGTGGACAGTGTATTTTATTTTTTTGACAACAGGGCTGCAAACCACTTTATGCAACTCTGTACAACATTGTTAGGCCACTGGTGGAAAGACCGTAAGTAAACAATCTATGTCATCAAAGGACTCAGCGCATTGTCATCACCTATTAGAATTTGAGCAATGTGAGCAAGGTCAAAATCTTGCATTAGTACTTTGTGCTTCTGTGGGTTAACTGCTACTCAGGCTTGGAGAACCAGCATTTATATTTGCTGGCAGACTAATTAGGGGAAATGATATGCCAAAGAATTCTCTTCTCATCATTTGTTATACTTGCATTTATTCAAAGCTAAGCTTGGGTTAGTAGAGAGCAGGCCTAGGAGAAACATAAATCCCTTAATAATTCTCTGATTCTTTTTGCAAAGACAGCTGAACCTATTTTGAGTGAGAAGCCATACACTATTCCTAAGAAATAATAAATATTCAGCTAAATGCAACACATTGGTTCTCTGGATGGAAACATGTCAATAATCCAATATTTTGTTTATTGACATGACCTAAATGACCAAATGAGGGCTTATTTAGACAGGATAGAATGGACGTCTAAAGCACAGGACTTCCAAAAGAATGTCCTGGGTTTGAGTGCATGCCCTAGGCAGTCATTGCTATATGGCATTAGGCAAGTTATGTATCTTCTATTAGTCTCTTTCTCACAGGTGCTATTTAAGGATTAGAAATTCTAGCAGTTGGGATGCCTGGGCGACTCAGTCAGTTAAGTGTCCATCTTCAGCTCAGGTCATGATCTTACGGTTCATGGGTTCAAGCCCCGTGTCAGGCTCTGTGCTGACAGTTCAGAGCCTGGAGCCTGCTTTGGATTCTGTGCCTCCCTCTCTCTCTGCCCCTTCCCCTCTCGAACTCTGTCTCTTTCCCCAAAATAAATAAACGTTAAAAAAAGAAATTCTAACAGCATTTCCTAAATCATTGCTCTTATTATCACTAATGTTATATTTTTTATAATTTATATATTACATCATTAATATGAATCAGAAAATTACACAGACATAATTTATTCTACAATTAAGCTGGTTATTTTTGAGAACCACTATGAACTGTGAATTGTTTAGAAATTAAAAAATGAAAGAAAGTCTTGATAATAACACTATTTTGCACCCCCAAGTTCCTTTAGGAAAATGATCTGAACGTTCTCTAGTACTGTTATAATGGCTCACTAGGCTGACAAAAATCATCCCACTATGTTCCTTCCCCTGGGAGTGGACACAACAGTTCTGTTTGAATAGCTTTGGAGCTGTATGTTTCTGGAAATGTCATCATTAAATTAGTTTTAAGTGGATATCATCATCTTTATGCCCAGAATGTGTATGGATAGAGACCTCCTAGTAGATTTAAACAAGTTCATTCGAAATTGTTTCTTTATTCAAACTTTTAGTTGGGAGGCAATTCTGCCATATAGCCACTGCCTTCACTGCACCTGAGGAGAAACACAGAAATCCACAAAGGTAAATACTGACAAGACTTAACAAAATTTTAAAGTGAACTCACCATGCACTGGCATAATTAGTGTGAGGACACTTCCATCTGCATAAACAGTATCTCCAGGGTTGGGTATAGAATCTGATGCAGGTGCACCTGGGTGACTCAGTGGGTTAAGCAATTGGCTCTTGGTTTCGGCTCAGGTCATGATCTTACAGTTGGGTTCAAGCCCTGCTTTATCTCTGTTATGACATTGCAGAGCCTGCTTGGGATTCTCTTTCTCTCCCTCTCTCTCTTTACCCGCCCCCAACCCCCAAATAAATAAATAAATGTTAGAAACAGAAGAATCTGGCACAAAACTAATGCTTTATGATTATTTCTTTGAACACACACACATACACATACAGACACACTCATACTCACAATCATAGTCTCACCACATACGTGCCCCATCAGCATTTATTATGTTCGTAGAGGATTATTTGACTACTGTATTTGCTAATCACTTAAATGTTGATTTTGACTTAAAAAATTATGCTCCATCATTGGAGATTTGAAAATGAGAAAATTAAAAAAAAATCCACATTCAGTCAACTCAGAGACTTTAATGCTATTTACACTATGGGTATTTTCCCTCACGGCTATTTTTTTTTATGTGAGATGATATTTCTTGCAATTTCTGTAATAATTCATACACAACTTTCATGTTCACTTCTGCTATCATTATACCATATACACATTTATAATGAAATTTCAAGAACAATACTCAATTTGGAGAATGGACTTTGAAATGGGTGGTCTCTGAACATTTGCTTTTAAAAAATAAGTTTGAGGGGATGACTCAGTTGGTTAAGCGTCTGTCTTCAGGTCTGGTCATGATCTCACGGTTTGTGAGTTCAAGCCCTGCGTTGGACTCTGTGCTGACAGCTCAGAGCCTGGAGCCTGCTTTGGATTCTCTCTCTATCTCTCTCTCTCTCTGTCTCTGTCTCTTTCTCTCTCTTTCAAATAAATAAACTTTAAAAATAAAAATAATAAGTTTGAAATGAACATGTTCAGGAAGAAAAGTTTTTCTCCAATTCATTTACTTTCAGAAGCTGGGTCTGAGAAATGAAATTCCTTGTCAAAAGGTAAGAACAGTATAAGTTTTAGATACATGAATTTTCTTTTTTTAATGTTTATTATTTATTTTTGAGAGAGAAAGAGAGTGCCAGTGGAGCAGGGGCAGAGAGAGAGGGAGACAGAAAATCCAAAGCAGACTCCAGGCTCTGAGCCGTCAGCACATAGCCTGATGTGGGGCTGGGACCCATGAACTGTGAGATCAAGACCTGAACCTAAGTTGGACATTTAACAGACTGAGCCACTCAGGCCCCCATTGTACACAAACTTTTAAAAGCTATTCTTTTGCTTGTACCATCATTTCTTAAACTTTGCAACCCTGGCAAGGTTGAGTGTTGAATTTGGGTTAACTCTGTTCACAATTATTTGATTGTTATGATATTTGAGCAATTTTCATGTATTGTATTTCTATTATTTTTCTTCTTTTGTAAATTGCTACTATTATTTTCTTATTATTCTCAGTGCTTTTCTTATTGCTATCTCTTAATTTTTCTTTATTAAATGTATTATCCCTTAGCTACCTGTGCTGCAAATACATTCTTCTGATTTTGTTCTTGCTATATTTATTTTTGGCATGTAGACATTCTTTTTTTTTTTTTTTAATTTTTTTTTTATATATTTTATTTATTTCTAGGAGAGAGAGAGACAGCATGAGCAGAGGAGGGTCAGAGAGAGAGGGAGTGACAGACTTTGAAACAGGCTCCAGGCTCTGAGCTGGCAGTCAGCACAGAGCCCGACGCGGGGCTCGAACCCACAAACCCTGAGGTCATGACCTGAGCGAAAGTCGGACGCTCAACCGACTAAGCCACCCGGGCGCCCCGGCATGTAGACATTCTTGATCACTGTGGAGTCAAATCTGATCCTTTGCAATCAAATCTAGGATTTTTTTTAAATTATATTTTAACAAAAGTATATTTTAAACAACAACAAAAAAAGTTTACCCGTTTTTCCCACCTACCATCCCCATATCTGGCAACTGTCATTCTATTCTTTCTATCTATAAACTTAGTTTATATATTCAGACTTCACATATACAGGAGATCATAGAGTATTTGTCTGACTTGTTTCACTTAGCATGATGTCCTCAAGATCCATCCATGTTTTTACAAATGAAAAGGGTTAATTCTTTCTGATGGCTATATAATATTCCCTTTTACATTATAGAACACACTTTCTTTATATATTCAGCCATGAATAGACACAGATTGTTTCCATATATTGATTATTGTAAATAATGCTGCAATGAGCATGAATAAGCATATATTTTTGAATTAGTGTTTTGGTTTTCTTCAGAAAAATACGCAGAAGTGTAATTATTATACCATGTCATAGTTCTACTTTTTTAAAAGTTTATTTATTTTGAAGGAGAGAGAGAGTGATGGAGGGGCAGAG
The DNA here is from genome assembly GCF_003009895.1 of Hyaena hyaena. Classification (NCBI taxonomy): domain Eukaryota; kingdom Metazoa; phylum Chordata; class Mammalia; order Carnivora; family Hyaenidae; genus Hyaena; species Hyaena hyaena. Next base: position 70,734 of record NW_024081667.1, read on the forward strand.
AGTCAAGAAGAGAGAGAATTCCTAGCATGCTCTGCAGTGTCAGCATGGAGCCCAATGCTGGGCCCAATCTCACAAACCACACCTGAGATGAAATCAAGAGTCAGATACTTAGCCAACTGAGGCACACAGGGGCCTTTTAATTTTTGAGAAATCTTCAAACTATTTACCACCAATTCACATTCTCACCAATAGGTCATACTTGTTCCTTTTTTTCCACATCCTCACCAGAACTTGTTATTTCTAGTCTTTTTTAATAATAGCCATTCTAACTGGTGTGAGGCCGTATGTCATCATGGTTTTAATTTGCATTTCCCTGATGATTAAAGATGGAGAGCATCTTTTTACATACTTGATGGCCATTTGTATGTCTTATTTAGAAAAAATGTTTATTCTCATATTCTGCTCATTTTTAATTGGATTATTTATCTTTTTTGCTATTGAGTTGTATGAGTTCTTTCTATATTTTGAATAGTAGCCCTTAAACAGGTACATAATTGGCAAATATTCTCTCCCATTCAGTAGGTTGCTTTTTCATTTTCTTGAAAATTTTCTTTGCTGTGTGGAAGCTTTGTAGTTTGATGTAGTCCCACTTGCTTATTTTTGTCTTTGGTGTCAGATTCAAAGAAATATTGCCAAGTCAAAGAGCTTACTACCCATGTTTTCTTTTAGGAGTTTTATGGTTTCAAGGCTTTACAATCAAGTCTAATCCATTTAAAATTAATTTTTGTATATGGTGTAAGCCTGTAGTCCAGTTTCATTTTTTGCATATGGCTGTCCAGTTTTCTCAAAACCACTTATTGAAGAAACTGTTCCCATTGTATATTCATGATCCTTTCTTGGAAATTAATTGACTATTATACCTGAGTTTATTTCTGGGCACTGTATTCTGTTTCATTGTTCTATATGTCTGTTTTTATGCCAAAACAATACTATTTTAATGACTCTAGTTTGAAATAAGGGAGTGTAATGCCTCTAGCTTTTTCTTCTTTCTCAAGATTTCTTTTAATATTTGAGGTCTTTGATGGTTCCATAGAAATTTTAGGATTTTTGGGCTCTGTTTGGCTGAAAGATGCCATTGGAATTTTGATAAGGATTGTGCTGAAACTAGTTAGTACTACTATGGATATGTTAATGATATAAATTCTTCCGATCCATAAACAAAGTCTATCTTTCTATTTATTTTTGTCTTCTTCAATTTTTAAAATTAATATCATGTAGTCTTTTACATTCTTGGTTAAATTTACTCCTAATATTTTATTCTTTTCCATGCAATTGTAAATGGAATTGCCTCTTAATTTCACTTTCTGATAGTTCACTATAAGTGATTAGAAACACAACAGACTTTTTTCCCATATTGATTTTATATACTGCAATTTTACTGAATTTGTTTATTACTTCTAACAGGTTTTTGATGGAATCTTTTGGATTTTCTATATATAAATATCATGTCTTCTTGAAATAGTAGCAATTTTATTTTTTTATCCTAATTTGGATGCATTTTATTTCTTTTGCTTGACAAATCACTCTGACTATAACTTACAATACTATGTTGAATAAAAGTGGCAAGAGTGGGGTGGGCATCCTTGTCTCATTTCTGATCTTAGAAATGTTAAGCATTTCTAAGCACTGTTAAGCATTATGTTATCTATAGGGTTGCCATATATGATCTTATGTTGAGGATGTTTCTTCTGTATGCACTTTGTTAAGATTTTTATCATAAATGGATGTTGAGTTTTTCAAATGCTTTTTCAGCATTTATTGAGGTAGTCATATGATTTTCATCCTTCATTTTGTTAATGTGAGATATAATACTGACTGGTTTGAAGATGTTGAACTACCCTTGCACCTCTGGAATAAATCCCAGGTGGTCATGGTGTATGACCATTTTAATGTACTTTTGAATTTGGTTCGCTAATATTTTGTTGAGGACATTTGGCATCTATGCTTATCAGGAATATTGCCCTGTAGCTTTTTTTCCCCCTTGTAGAATCCTTGTGTGGTTTTGGTATCAGGCAATAGTGGGCTTGTAAAATTAATTTGGAAGAATTCCCTCCTTTTCTATTTTGGAGAAGTTTGACAAGAATTCTTTTTTAACTGGAAGAATGAACCAGTGATACTGTCTGGTCTTGAACTTTTGTTGTTGGGAGGCTTTTGATTACTGACTCAAGTAACTGGTCTGTTCAAATTATTTATTTCATCAGGATTTGATGTTGGTAGATTGTGTGTTTCTAGTAAGATATTCACTTATTCTAGATTGCTTAATTTAGCATATAATTGTTCATAATAGTTTTTTACAATTATTTGCATTTTTGTGGTATCAGTTGTGCTATCTCCTCACTCATTTCTGACTATTTAGATCGCCTTTCTCTTTCTTGGCAAGTCTGGCTAAAGGTTTATTAATTTTGCTTATTTTTTAAAGAATGAACTCTTACTCCCATTTACCTTTTCTATTGCCTTTTTTATTTTCTATTTCATTTAGTTATGTTCTAATCTTTATTTCCTTCATTGTACTAACTTTGAACCCAATAATCATTTTAAGACTAGTTTTAAACATAGTAGCCTCTAGTCTCATGTTTTTACATTCTCCAGTCTTGTTTCAAAGAAAAAAAAAACCTGTTGCAAAAGAAAATAATTTGTAAATAATCTTTTCTGAAATCCTGTGTTTCCCAAAAGGAAAATATGTATGCCAACTGAAATTCAATTAATTGACATTATCCAGTCTTTATTTCTTTTTTCATAATTTTATTCTCTCCTATATGCTTTTTGTTATTTCCTTTTGTATGTACACACACACACACACACACACACACACACACACACAAACTTTATATTTTTCAATTCCCACTTGTACAGCATTTTTTATAGAAGTGAAACCTTGTTACAAAGAACATCAGGATTTATCTTGAAATAATAGTGACAATAATGCTGAATGTAACTGAAGCTAATATTATTTCAGACTGACCAGTTGTGACTGCATTTTGTATATATTACTATTGGAGTGTCAGTTCAAAGTGGGAGAATTTTGAAGGCCTTCTTTACCTCTCCCATCCTAGTATCTAAGATAGTGCCTGGAAACATCCAGAAAATATGTACTCATATTGTTGAATAAGTCCTCCAAACAGTGGGACTATGAAGTTATTATTAATATTTTCTCTATTTTACTGCTTGGCACAGAATGGAACTTCTGAACAGAAGAAGTTTAGCTACATTTTATATTTTTCCAAAGCTACAAGAGAGACTTGAGGCAAGGATGATATTTGGATCTGTTGAATGATGCTCCTGGAAACTTACCTTCATTCCATCCGGTCTTATAAATGCACAGGAGTATTTTGAGCCAATTACTTAAACTCAGTGTGTGAGTGAATACATAGCAGATTCTCTAGGATAATTAGGAGTTGGAGGATTGGAGGCTATATAACAGGAGCCAGAAATCAAACTTAAGTCTAATTGTAGCCATATGTCTCCCTTTAATCTGCACTGCCTTGTATGGAAAAAGTGAGATGGTGTTGAGAATATAAATTCTATATGTTATCCAATGTTCATAGTATGACTGTGTGTGGCTATGTACATGTGTGCATTTGTGTATATATAATAGAAAGAAAGCATATTTTTGGAGTGAATTAGAATATATTTTCAAATAATTTTGTCACAGATTATTCCATCTGTCAGAATGTGAATTGTTCATCCAGCTCAAAATTACATCTTCCATAATATATTTATTACCGTCTATCATGTAAACTTGGCTTCTCAGATATCTTAGTGCATATGTCATAATGCATGTATCTTGTTTTTATCACAATATAAGGTATTATTTTAGGGGTAAGAGATTTGCCTTAAGGCCCTGATAGTGTGCATTCTAAGAAATGAAGAAGTATATCTTGTTCTATCTATGCTAGTAATATTGTCAGGTCTTAATATTGTTTGCTGAAGTAAAGTGTGGAAAATGTACCAACTTTACTGATTATAAAACAATAGTTAACATTTACCAAAAATGCTTGTATGTGCAGCACTGTCCTGGTGTTTTAGAGATACAAATCCATCTAATCTGCACAATAATCCCACCAAATAAACACTCTTATTCTCATTCTCATGTTCCCAATAATGAGATTATGGTAAAACAGTATGTCCAAGATGATACAGCTAGTCAGAAGGAATACTAGGAATTAAAATAAGACCACGGGCACTTGGGTGGCTCAGTCAGCTGAGTATTCAGCTCAATCGGTTGATTTGGACTCAGGTCATGATGCTAGGGTCTGGGATTTACCCCACATCAGTCTCTGTGCAGAGTGCAGATTAAGATTAAGATTCTGTTTTAAGATTTGGTCTCTCTCTCCCTCTGCCCCTCCCGACAGCTCGTGTACTCTCTCTCTCTCTCTCTCTAAAATAAAAAAAATATATATTAAGAAATAAAAGAAGTCTGATCCTTATCAGTTTTCCTGGTGAGAAATGACACCCACCTCTTACCCCCATGTAGAATGCTGCCTCCTAATGAATGAGAGCAGTGATCCTCACCATACTGTTCACTAACACCATATCCAGAAAAAGGTCCAGATCTCTTGACCAGTACAGTGGCATTTATACTACTTCACTAAACTCTGAACTACCATACATGAAGCCACACCTCTCTTGCTGAAAGTTGTATCCTAAGACTTGGTATATAGCATCATATATACCATGCCAAATAAACATTTTTATTTTATTTTTTTTATTTTTTTTTTTTACAAATAGTTTATTGTCAAATTAGTTTCCACATAACACTCAGTGCTCATCCCCAAAGTGCCCTCCTTCATGCCCATTCCCCCCTACCCCCCACATCCATCAGTCCTCAGTTTTTGTCAGCATTCAAGAGTCTCTCATGGTTTGCCTCTCTCCCTTTCCCCCACCATTTCCACCCTTCTTCTCCCCCTTGATCCTCCGTCAAGTTCCTCCTAATCCTCCTATACGTGCAAACATATGGTATTTGTCCTTCTCTGCCTGACTTATTTCGCTCAGCACAAATAAACATTTTTAAATTAATGTTTAAAAACAAAATCAAATTCCTTACCTGTCTATAATAATTTGATTCTAATGTGGAAAGGTAGCTATTTCAGACACACAGTTGAAGTGTTTAAGGCTTGTGTTTCCAAAGAAGCACATTCTTTATTGCTCTGTAAGCCAATATTCATCAAGAAACTGCATTTATTGTTTTGGATATCAAGCCCTGAGCTAGTTTTATAATGACATTAATTCTCATGTATATCTAGAGCAACCCCTGAGGACTTTGTAAACTTTGAATATACATACCACACGATTCATTCCTCAGGTAGGCATCTCTGGGGGGTGTCATGGTGCTCATGTTCAGTCACAGATGGGTGAGAGATACTTGGAAATGTCAGTGTTCGCAAAGAAAATGAAATCTGCATTTGAACACTTGCCCAGAGGTTTCAGCAAGGTTAACTCTTCTGAGATGTGCAAAAGGCAGTTTGCCAAGCCCCAACACTGTCGAAGCAATCAAATAAACACACATGTTTGCATGTGACAGTGACCACTGACAGATGACCTCTGAGAACCTGCCAGAAAATATGTCTCGATTAGCACTCAACTGGAGGCTCTCCTCTGCTTTGTGTGGTGAGCTGATTTCTGTCTGGTAATACAAATGCCCTTCTTTGGAACACTGGTGTGCAGCCACAGTTTGGGCCTATTTATTCCACATTCTCATCAGTCTTTCAAATGTGCAATAGTTTTTAAAGGCTTCATTTAGAGCCCTGAGATAAACAACGGATATGATAAATCTGTGAAGCACATGAGTAAAGGCTAAATAAACCTCAATGCTATGTAAGAAATAATTATCAGGATTCTAATGCCAGGTGTGTGTGTGTGTGTGTGTGTGTGTGTGTGTGTGTGTGTCTGTGTGTCTGTGTGTCTGTGTGTCTGTGTGTCTGTGTGTCTGTGATGTGGATTAGTTCTTGGGTTTATGTATTTTATGTGTTATGTATTTTATACTTGCTATATAATAGATGTCCTTCAAATAAACGTCTTTCAAGTTTTAGATATCTACTTCCTGTCTTCTCCTTTTCTCATGTAAGAACAGTACAGTGATGTAAAACAGTGAGAGGCATTAAAATTTGTTAACATGAATTAAACAGTTAAGAGCAATCCTTCTGAAACCTCTATATCTGATTATGATAATTAGTATCATAGCTATGAATTATCTAGTCATTAAGCCATATATCTTGCTATTAAGGAATTATAGGTATGGAATATCTAATCATTAAGCCATTTATATTATTACCTGTATCCAATCATAGATAACACTTTTTAAACCTGTAGCTCTCTGAAGGCATCAGCATGGTGTTCAGAGAGTCAACCCTCAAGGGAACAAGATACCAGATAGGTCGAGATGCACTGTGGGAACCCTGATACCTCCATAGTGTTTTCTTCTTAAATCCCAGGAAATAGCAAGAAAGGAGTTAAAAAGTCTAAGCAAAATATTTGATAGAGTCAGTTTCAGGGAGAAGCAAAATGGAAAAGTAGGGCCCACTGAGGAGAAGTTACCCTGGCAAACATCCCTGGATTTTATTTCTAATTCCGGAAAGTTTACTTCCTAGAGTCAATGCACTAGAAGTGGACCAGGCCTCACGCAGAGTGGAATCATCTTATTATGCATTGAATTGAAGTGATCTTCCAGAAGAAAATAATATCTTCTCTGGGAAGAAAACAAAACAAAACAAAACAAATCTAGAGACTTTACAATGTTTCATATATTTGGTCTAGAATTTAAAAATAAACTACAGACATGCCTGAAGACAGGAAGAAATGACTCAAAACAACTCAAAATTCAGAAAATAGAGACAGATAGGCCATCATATCTTGGAATTAGTCATGAACTTTAAAATAATTGTAAAAAAAACTGATCAAGAAAATAGAGCACAAAATGAAGGGTTTTGTGAGTACTGCATTCTATATAAAATGCATGACATTAAACTAGAATCAAAACTACAATAACTAAAATCTATTAAATGAGCTAAGTAACAAATTAGAAACAATAAAAGAACAATTAGTGAACTGAAATCTAGCTAAGTAAAAACATATCTGAAGGGATAAAAGGAAAGAAAAACATTATAGATATAAATAAATATATTCAGAAAAGATCTTATGCAGTCATATGAAACAATTAAAAGTTTTTGGTCTCCATAAGGTTAAAGTAGAAGGAAAGGAGAAGTAGAATGAGACAACAGTATTTGAAAATTATTTGGAAAGATTTTTTTGTTGTGTTTTTAGAGAGAGAGAGAGGGAGAGAGCGAGCACCCCTGCATGCTCCTGTGCACAGGAGAGGGACAGAGGGGGAGAGAGAGAATCCTAAGTCTGCTGCCCTCAATGCAGAGCCCAACACAGGGTTTGATCTCAGTATCCTGGGATCACAACCTGAGCCAAAATATAGAGTTGAACACTTTAACGACTGAGCCATCCAGACGCCCCTAGAAATTTTTGTTTTCAAAATTGTTGAAAGACATCCAACCACAGATTCTCCAAGATTTATTAATGGAAAACAGAATATTTACAATAAAACAACACTGATCTATCTCATAACAAAATTGCTAAACACGAAAGATGAAGAGTAAAATTTAAAAGCAAGATGCAGTGTCTTTAAAGGAGCAATAATAAAACTGATGGCTAGCCCGTCAACAGAAATAAAGTCAAATTAAGTCTAATTACCAGACCAGTTAAAACAAAAACAAAAAATATACTTCCTATAACAAGGTAAGTTGGAATTTAAAGGAAGTAAAAGACATGTGATGCAAGTACCATCAAAAAGAAACTTTGGGCACATCTGGGTGGCGTAGTCAGTTAAACATCTGATTCTTGATTTTAACTCAGTTCATGATCTCATGGTTTCTGAGTTTGAGCCCTGCATTGCGCTCTGTGCTGACCGTGTGGAGTATGTTTGGGAATCTCTCTCTCCTTCTCTCTCTGTCCCTCACCAGCTCTCTTTCTCAAAATAAGTAAGTTAATTTTAAAAAAAGGGGGGGGGCACCTATGTGTCTCAGTCTGTTTGGTCTGTTAGTTGCAGCCTGTTTCCCCTCACTTGCTCTCTGTCTCTCTCTCTGTCTCTCTTTTTCTCAAAGATAAATAAACATTTAGAGAGAAAGAAAGAAAGAAAGAAAGAAAGAAAGAAAGAAAGAAAGAAGGAAAGAAAGAAAGAAAGAAAGAAAGAAAGAAAGAAAGAAAGAAAGAATATTTGAATACCTATACTAATACCAAATCAAGTAGCTCTGAAATATAATATATTTTTTATAAAAATATATTTCATAAAGACAAAATGGACAGTCTACTGAAATAATTCAACACTTAAAAAGTTGTAGGCATTTAAAAACATAGCCTCAAAAGTATGAAAGAAAACAGAATAAAACAATAGAAATAAAGGGAAAATAGATATGCAATAATATGGAAGATTTTAAAATACCTTCCTTAAATACTGATAGATCAACCAGACAAATATTCTGCAAGGTTATATATAATAGGCCATGTTGACTTCATTGACATACATAGAACCCTGACTTCTCAAACTGCACAACACACATTTGTTTTGTTCAAGTGCACATGGAACATTTACAACATTCAGAATATGCTGGGTTGTAAAGCAAATTTCAAGGAATCTTTAAAAAAATCCTCCATTCACCTTGACAAGATTCATTGGTCTTAGGTTTGAGTATAAATCAAACTTTCTAGACATGATAGGCTTTGTCCACCACCAAATATATTTAGCTTTAAAAAAGGATACAAGAATTGGACCCACAAATGTATAGCCACCTAATCTTTGACAAAGCGGGAAAGAGTATCCAGTGGAAAAAGACACCCTCTTTAACACATGACGCTGGGAGAACTGGACAACAACATGTAGAAGAATGACACTAGATCATTTTCTCACACCATACACAAAAATAAACTCCAAATGGATAAAGGACCTGAATGTGAGACAGGAAACCATCAAAACCCTAGAGGAGAAAGCAGGAAACAACCTCTTTGACTTCAACTGCAGCAATTTCTTACTTGACACATCTCCAAAGGCAAAGCAATCAAGAGCAAAAATGAACTATTGGGACCTCATCAAGATAAAAAGCTTCTGTACGGCAAAGGAAACAATCCATAAAACTAATAGGCAACTGACAGAATGGGAAAAGATAGTTGCAAATGGCATATCAGATAAAGGGCTAGTATCCAAAATTTTTAAGGAACTCACCAAACTCCACACCCAAAAAACAAACAACCCAGTGAAGAAATGGGCAGAAGACATGAACAGACATTTCTCCAAAGAAGACATTCAGATGGCCAACAGACACATGAAACAGTGATCAGCATCCCTCCTCAACAGGGAAATACAAATCAAAACCACACTGAGATACCACGTCACGCTGGTCAGAGTGGCTAAAATGAGCAAATCAGAGGACTCTAGATGCTGGCGAGGATGTGGAGAAACGGGCATCCTCCTACACTGTTGGTAGGAATGTAAACTGGTGTAGCCCTTCTGGAAAACAGTGTGGAGGTTCCTCAAAAAATTAACAGTAGAACTCCCCTATGACCCAGCAATAGTACTACTAGGAATCTACCTGAGGGATACAGGAGTGCTGATGCATAGGGGCACATGTAGCTCAATGTTCATAGCAGCACTCAACAATAGCCCAAACATGGAAAAAGTCTAAGTGTCCCTCAACTGAAGAATGGATCAAGAAGATGTGGTTTATCTATACAATGGAATACTACATGGTAATGAGAAAGAATGAAATCTGCCCATGTGTAGCAACATGGATGGAACTTGAGGGTGTTATGCTGAGCGAAATAATTCAGGCAGAGAAGGACAGATACCTTATGTTTGCACGTATAGGTGGATTAGGAGGAACTTAACAGATGACCATGGGGGAGAAGAAGGGAAAAAATAGCTGGGGAGAGGGAGGGAGGCAAACCATGAGAGATGTTTGAATGCTGAAAACAAACTGAGGGCTGAGAAGGTGGTGGAGAGGGGAAGGGGGGTGATGGGCATGGAGGAGGGCACTTGTGGGGATGAGCACTGGGTGCTGTATGGAAGCCAACTTGACAATAAACTATTTAAGAAAAAAAAATAGAAATATAATATACAGATGTGTTGGCAAGAAGCTCCCACACCAAATAAAGGACTTCAAGTAAAAACGTTACTGCTGAAAATTAAAAACAAAAAAAAGAGAGTGAGAGAAAGAGAGAGAGAGAAAGAGAGAAGATACAAGACATGCACTACAGCATAAAGTGCTAAAGCCCAGTAGGAATCTCAGACACAATATCCCCATGTCTTCAGTGTGCTCTTGGATGTGAATGACAATGAGAGACCATGCTGAGTACGCATGAAACCACTTCAGCCCAAAGAAGCTAGTTTCTTTAGGGGCTTCTTTAGCTTTTGTAACTGGTTATATGTGTACTCTTGGATATGTGCCTCTCTCCCATTTTTCAGAGTAGTTCAAATTCACCAATTGCAAGTTACTCAATGAATGGTCTCAACAATCAAGTACATGTGCTTAGTCAAAGCATAGCATTTATTAAAGATCCAACTTGCTCCTATAAATTTCTTGACTTATTATTGTAAAAGGATTCTAGGAAGCATACCCCTCAGGTGTTCCTGAGAGAAAGGAAAAGAACACAGATCAACTGTTAACTAACCACTCTCCCCTGAATAAGAAATCATTAACATGAAGGTTATTTATCTCATACAAATATTTGGAAATTAAATCATGTATTTCTAAATAAACTAAGGAAAAACCAAAAGAGAACAACAAGAACAAAAAGATCAACACTTGTAAGATTTAAGTGAAGTTATGTTTAGAGAGAAGGTAGGAAAAGAGTAACAAATCAAACCCAATGAATATAGAAAGAAGGAAAACATAAGATATATAACAAATGTACAATAGAAATCATAAAGCAAATGAAAGTTTTTGTCTTTGAAAATTATAATAAAATTTCTACAATGAGTGATCAATAAAATGAGAATACACAAATTAACAATATTCAAAATAGTAAAAATATACATTACATCAAAACATACAATACACAAATTAACAATGTCAAAATTTTAAAAACATACATCAAAAATGTTGAGATGGTACTATGAATATTTGTATGCTATATGTTTGTGATTAAATCCAAAATCTGTGGATGACTTAAGAGAGAAAGATCTACCTTTACAATAATATTTGTGCATCCAAAACATGCAAGTAGCTTTATATTAAATAGTAAATATTTAAAACTATCCCTTTGAGGTTAGAGACAGAGTAGTCACCTTCTATGCAACATGGTACTGGAGATTCCAGTTATGTAACAAAGTGAGACAAGTTCAAATATGTAAAGAGTAGAAAGGAAGTAATAAAACTCTCATTATTTGTAAATGTACTTTTCTACATGCACATGGCTATGTATGTAGGAAAGTTAAAATGATGACAAAAAAGACTATTAGAAGTAATTTGTGAATTGAGCAAGGCTGTTGAGTCTAAGATTGTAATAAAAAAATTTTAGTTTACCAACTACCAAAGAGATATTAGAAAATGGAATAGAAAGTAATGTCATTTACGGCTGAATCAGAATCCAATACCCAAGAAGAAATCTACTGAAAATTGTGTGAAATGTGTACAGAGAACTGCAAAATATTTGAGACTAAAAAGACTGAAATAAATAAAGATATGTTAGTCTTTTTTTTTTTTTTAGTTTATTTGTTTTGAGAGAAAGAGAATTTACACTCAAGTGGGTGAAGGGAAGAAAGAGAGAGAGGAAGAGAGAGAACCCTAAGCAGGCTCCACACTGTCAGCATGGAGCCCCATGTTGGGCTCCATCCCTTAAACTGTGAGATTACGACCTCAGGTGAAATGAAAAGTGATATGCCTAACTGACTAAGCCACTCAGGGACCCCAGGATTTACTAGTATTAGTAGGAAGTTTCTTTCTTTTTTTTCTTTTTTTGTAATGTTTTATTTATTTCTGAGAGAGAGAGAGAGAGACAGACAGACAATATGAGCAGGGGAGGGTCAGAGAGAGAGGGACATACAGAACCTGAAACAGGCTCTAGGCTCTGAGTTGGCTATCAGCACACAGCACAACGCGAGGCTCGAACTCACGAACCGTGAGATCATGACCTAAACCGAAGTCAGACGTTTAACCGACTGAGCCACCCAGGTGCCCCGGTAGGAAGTTTCAAGTATGTAAATATGTCAATTTTCAAATAATCTATGAGATCCCAGTCAACATTGCCATATTTCCCTTGACAAGTGGATTACAATAATTACCCTGCCAAGTGGATTCCAATAATTATAGAGAAATTCAAAGAGCCAATCTAGCAAAGACAAGGTCTACAGCACCAAGTATCAAGGCTTCTATATTCTTCTATATAGGAATCACAATGGCACAGTATTGGCACAGAGACAGATAGAGACTAATGAAACCAAATACAGAGTTTAGAGAAATGAGCACACATACAGAGTTAGTTGATATGTGACAGAGATGTCACTTCATTGCAATAAAGAGATAGTGGCCTGATTAATAAGTGGCACTGGGACATTGGAACCATAATCATAATAAACATGGTTTCTATCTCAAACCTTTCACAAAGTGAACTGGGATAGCTTTTCAACTTGCATGAAAGATAAAACAACAACAGTGACAAAAACAACAGAAAAACAATACCCAGCTTCTAGAAGACGACATAAGAATATGTGTTCATAACTTTCAGCAGACAAATATTTCTTAAACAGAACATGAAAAGAACTCACTATAAAGGAAGAAATCGGAAATTCTGACTAAACACGTAAAACTTTTTGTTTATTTAATAGCAATGTTGAAAAGATCAGAGCACGTGTCCCAGAGGAGGAGAAAATACTTGTAATATATGTATCTGTCAAAGGATGAGTATTTATAAAGATCTCATTACAACCATTAAGATAAAAAAATCTAAAAAAAATCTAAGTAAAGGACCAAGAAGTCCCTCCATAAGTAAGTATATTCAAATATCCAATAAATATTTGAATGTGTTCAACTTTAGTTGTTATTTGGTAAATGCAAATGAGGGACACAATAAAATATTCTCACATATACCCACTTAAATAATAGAACAGTAAAAATAGCAAAATAAAATACTTAAAAATACCATGTATTGGTGAGGATGAACTACAATAGGAACTCTCATAAAATGTTACTGGGAATTCCAGTTGGTAGGACCATTTCAATAAGTTGGTTTTTTTTTTTTTTTGCTCTAAATTTTAATGTATGCATATTCTATGACCCTATGAGTACACTTCTATGTATGTGTTCAACATAGGTGCATATGGATAGGCACCAGAGAAGCATTATTCATAAATATTCCAAAGGGGAAATAATGCAAATTCCCATCAAGAGTAGCATGGCAGTTAGAATCTGCGATCTACTCATTCTACATATTAATAACATGATCATATTAAACTTAAATATTTGCAGTAGTCTGCATGAAAATCACAGACACAAATTTGAATAAAATAAAAAGACATAGGAGAATACATGCTCTGTGATTTCTGTCATGTAAAAATGAAATGGGAAAAACTAATCAATGGTTATGGAAGTCAGATTGATGTTTCTCTTTCAGGAGGTAACACCTGGGGTAGGCGTGAGGCAGCTTTCCGGAAAGCTGCTAATACTTTATTTCCCAATCTGGTAGTAGTTACACAGATGTGTTTACTTTTCAATACTTATCAAGCCATACTATTCTGATATGTACACCTTTCTTTATATGTGCTTTATTTCAGAAGTATGATGATAAATACTGAAAGAGATCATGTTGGGAAGACATGATCTTCCCATTTTCTCTATAAGCTTGAAGAACAGTGGGGGAGTAGTTCTAATCCCTAGTAACCAATTAGAAAATGGAAAGTTATCTGGGTGTGTTTTGTAGGAATTTGTGGATAAACAGAAAATTGGAATTAAACCAATATTCTGAAACACTGTAACAGTTTGGCTATAAAGTTTCAGTCGAAAGGGAGGTTAATGGCTCAGTCAAAATTTTAACTGAGATATGTGGCCATTTCATGGCTATATCATGGCTATATCATTTCATTGACTATATCAATAATCAGTTCAGGGAGATGGAGGATATTTAGATGGAGAGAGAAGTGGAAGTAAGCAGTAGGTAATGAAATCACATTGGCACTAGGATTACGTCCTGCCACCAAACTGAGGATGCACCCGTCTTACTTCCTGGGTGTAAGGATAGAACAGGAGGTAATAACTAATAACTTCATGGGGCAACTGGGTGGATCAGTAGGTTGAGTGTCTGACTTTGGCTCAGGACATGTTCTCACGGTTTGTGAGTTCTAGCCCTGCTTCAGGCTCTGTGCTAGAGCCTGCTTCAAACTCTGTGTCTCCCTCTCTCTCTCTCTGCCCCTTACCTGCTCATGCTCATCCTCTGTCTCTGTCTCCCTTCCCCTCTTTCTGTCTCAAAAATAGATGAAAACATTAAAAGCTTTTAAAAAGTAACTAATAACTTCATGAATTTAGACCAGAAACTCTGCTTCATAATTGATAGGCTTGCCTATTCTTGAACCTCAATCTGGTCAGAAAAATAGGAAACATACACAACCTCACTCATATGTGACATTTTCAGATCATATTATATAATAGACATATTTCAGGGCGCCTGAGTGGCTTGGTCAGTTGAGCATCCTATTCTTGATTTTGGTTCAGGTCATGATATCATGGTTCATGAGATCGAGCCCCATGTGGAGCCCTGTGCTGACAGTGCAGAGCTTGCCTGGGATTCTTTCTCTCACTTTCTCTCTGAACCTCCCCTACTCGCTCGCTGTCTCTCTCAAAAATAAATAAATCAGCTTTAAAAAATTTTAAAAATATCCATATTTCATTTATTAATTCATGTATTGTATTGCACATGCAAAAACTGAAGTACAGTTGAGAATCAGAAAATGAAACCCAAAAAGTCAAACAAGCTGAAAAGATGTCAGCACGAAATTTAATTAATTTGCTCACCAGAAAGTACCTCTGGCTTTAACACATGTCCTTCAATTCTTTATTATATTCATTTCTCTGCTTTCCATAAAATTATGACACCAGAATTAAATATTCTCATATTCTAGAATGCCAGTATTTTTGCTTACGCAATAACTTTATTTTAGACATTGATGAGTGGCCTCAGTCACTCTATTTAATATGAAAGCGTTTGGTTCTTTTGCCCCTTCTGTCCTTCGATGTCCCTAAGAACATAACCTTCTTTACAGGATCAGTCAGCAACAGGCCCCACCTCTCTCCCCCACCCCCGCAACCTCTTATGTCATCTCCTTCACTGGCAGGAAAAAAAGAGTTTGCTTGGATCTTGTAGAAGGACCTCTGACGTACATAGATCTTTCCCTAGAAGAAAGATGAAATTAGGGTCATCTGTCCCAGTTTGATGAAGAGGGAAATTAAAAGTGCTGGACACAAAAGCTTCTCAGAAGTAGTGGTTCTGAGTGATCCAATCATGGAAGGTGAACTTGCAAAAGACCTTTGGACGAAAGCCACGGAAGCAGTGAATGCCGGGAACACGCAGAGCTGGTGGGAACACAGGTAGAGCAAAGTAGGAAAGTCAAGAGCGGCTGATACTTTCTATTAAAACGATTATGCTAGGGGCGCCTGGGTGGCTTAGTCGGTTAAGCGTCCGACTTTCGCTTAGGTCATGATCTCGCGGTTCGTGGGTTCGAGCCCCGCGTCGGGCTCTGTGCTGACTGCCGGCTCAGAGCCTGGAGCCTGTTTCAATCTGTGACTCCCTCTCTCTCTGACCCTCCCCTGCTCATGCTGTCTCTCTCTCTCTCCTAGATATAAATAAAACATTAAAAAAAATTAAAAAAAAATAAAACGATTATGCTAGTTTATCATTTATTACATTGCAAATTTGTGTTTTTATTGTAGTTTTGAAGTGTTTGTACATTTTAATAGTAGAAATGCATTAATTTTGTTTCCTTAAATTTGTTTCATGAATTATAAATATAAAACACTTTATGGGGCACCTGGGTGCCTCAGTCGGTTAAGCAGCAGGCTTTGGCTTAAGTCATGATCTCACAGTTGGTGAGTTTGAGCCCCGCGTCGGGCTCTGTGCTGACAGCTCAGAGCCTGGAGCCTGCTTTGGATTCTGTGTACTGCTCTCTGCCCCTCCCCCACTCGCACAGTCAGTGTCTCTCTCAAAAAATAAACATTAAAAAATTTTTGAAAAGTAAAAAACACTTTATATCTCATAAATATAAGGATATAAAACTATAAACACACTTTATATGACTATAAAAATACATCAATATTTTGATATGATAAAAAATAAATACATATATGTGTACATAAAACTTGATAGGTTACATAGATGGATAGATAAGTGCAGATCACTACAAAATACAGAATATTTAAAACAAAAAAATGGAAGGATGCCTGAGTGGCTCAGTTGGTTAAACACCCAAATTTGGCTCAGGTCATGGTCTCATGGTCTGCAAGTTCAAGCCCCACATTGGCTATTTGCTGACATCTCAGAGTCTAGGGCTGCTTTGGAATCTGTGTCTCCCTCTCTCCTTGCCCCTCCCCCGCTTGCGCTCTGTCTCTCTCAAAAATAAATAAACATTACTTAAAACAAAACAAAACAAAACAAACAAACAAAAGCAAGAACTTGAGGCGCCTGGGTGGCTCGGTCAGTTGCTCATCCAACCTCGGCTCAGGTCATAATCTCACTGCTCATGGGTTCGGGCTGCCTAGGGCTCTGTGCTGACAGCTCAGAACCTGGTACCTGCTTTGGATTCTGTGTCTCCCTCTCCCTCTGCCCCTCCCCCAGTCATTCTCTCTGTCTCTGTGTCCCTCTGTCTCTCTCTCTCTCAAAAATAAATATTAAAAGAAACTTAAAGCAAAAACTTGGAAACAGAATGTAGAGGCAGGTTTACCAGAGGCAGTGAAAAACGACAATGAATCTGACTGACAGAAGAGAGGAAAAAATATCAAAAGGAAACATAATAAATAAAATGAAGTCCTCTAGTTATGGTCAAATATGATCTCCTGAAGATGTTTCCATCATAGCTTAGAAAAATTTTAACATTCATAGTGATGAGCCTGAGGAATATGAAAAGTATTTATTGTATTCTTTAAAAATAGGCATCAACTACTATAGTTCTGGGTCTACAAAAGTAGCAAAGTTTTAGATATGTTAAGGAAACTTGTCAGATTAAAATATGATTTATAAAGCAATTTTCTAAATATTAAAAAAATACACTCATCTATGTCTCACTTTTAAAACTGTCCCCTGGTGGAAATTCATTGAGTTTTTCTATCTGAATAGAAGAGGCTTCCTTTTGTTAATGCACTTTTGTTAATTGCACATTTAATGAATCTCTACAGGAGGCCGCCTTGAAAGAGGCGGCATGTTATTCCTCAAGGAAATGTTTCCCTTTTCTACTGACATGTGTCCCCAGATGAACCTTTCTGTTTCTTCCAAGGCTCTAATAGTGTGGAGACTTGGAGAAATCCAACAGACGCCATATCCCGCCATTTTAGGTATTAAAATAGTAGAAATAAGTGAAGCTGCTGCTTCATGATTACAATTAAAGGAGTTTTTATGAAGTATCAAAATATTAGTGATTTTGTGTCTTAATTTAAATATTGTAAATTGTATATTACTATTATATTGTTATTAGGGATGGACCCATGAGGACTTCTATTGGCTGGAGAAGTGTCAGCAAAGCACATAGATTTACAAGGCCAATTAAATAATAGGCTTCATATACCTTGGCTAAGTAAGTCTGTAATCAGGCAGATTCTCACTACTATCTGTAAAGATGAGTAGAAATTGATGAGCACATGTATTTTTCACATAGTTATTTCAGAGATTAGTTAACATGTAACTGCAATGCTGTTAACAAAGTCATATGAAATAATGTCTAATACATTTTTATTAACTGGGGGAGTGGAGTAGTGTGATTTAGTGACATATATTGATTCTGTAATGCATATACTAAGAGCCTTTTTTGTTATGTTATAACATGAGTAGTAAGTCAAATTGGCATTACAAAACAATGAATTGGAAAGTTACTTTAATGAGGAACTTGTTAATATCACATGTTTAACTATGACTTCTAGTGTGTTTAATATTGACCTTTTCCTTAAGCATATTAAGCATATCAACTGAAAATGTCCTTAAACTACTAATTTTCTTGCTAATATTTTTCTCACAGAAGAAGGAAAATAGTAAATTCTAGCCAAACCAATTTCATAGGCATTAGATTTCAATTAGTGGAGCCCTGATGTGTGCATTTTCCCTCAATAGAACGTACTTAAAAATAGTAAAAATTCAACTTTATAAACATCAAACTTATCTAACAATTCCAAAGAACATTAATGATGGGGAGTGAGTACAGACTATTAAGGTGGTTAGCCAGACTGTGAAACTGTACTGGGCTGTAGAATTTCTATAATATCCCCTCTCAAAATTTCAGTAAAGCAACTGGATGCATTTCTGTAGGAATCCTCTGGTTAAGACCTTTTAATTACTGTTACTATGTGTTCACTGATCCCCAACTTGTTTGATGGGTGCAACTTTCAAAACAAAACAAATCAACAAACGTGTAAGGTTACACCTATTGACAGATTTCGTGTCGGT
Source organism: Hyaena hyaena (assembly GCF_003009895.1). NCBI lineage: Eukaryota > Metazoa > Chordata > Mammalia > Carnivora > Hyaenidae > Hyaena > Hyaena hyaena. The sequence continues at coordinate 89,364 of NW_024081667.1, forward strand.
TCTCTCTTTCAACATAATATAAACTAGCTCAGCTAAGTGGGAGTCTGGTGTGTGAACTTTGCTGGTAGAGTGAGCTGAGATGCAGAGGATAGCCAGAATCTATTCAGGAAATACTGATCCAGGTTGCCCTATGGTTCTGGCTTACAGCTTCATAGTTTTGTGATTAACATAAATTATATTAACACTACTTTAGTAGAGTACTGCTATAAGCTTTCCCGTATTGACAGGATATTTTATAATTCAAGGTTTATTGCTATCACTAGTTAGGCACTTCTAAACTAGAAACCTGTGATCCTTATTCTTCTCATTTGGGTCTTCTAATTTTATCTGCATGTATAACATCTGCTTAGCTCAGAGCAGCATACAAGATATTAAGACTTCACTGATAATGGGAGCTTCAGGATTTTTATTTACATATATTTCAGTGTAAAATATGCACTCTTGGGACACATATACACATAAATACAAATGCACATAAGCAAGAATTTTACTTCTAACCCATGTAGATGCTTCCTAATTATTCTTAACATCTATCATTACCAGCAATTTGCCTCCTTGTTTATTATTGTGTTCCTCAAATGGGATGTCAATGTCGTGACCCACAAATGGGAGGGTCACAGAATCGGTTTCTTAGAAAGAGATCCTGAGCTGAAGGTGACTTGTAGATTTATTTGGCAGTATTTTTGAAAGATTTACCACTAAAAGAGTTTGGAAGGCAAGACTGAGCCCAGGGGAAATTGATTGGCAATGTAGCTGCAACTGTGATTTAGCTGGTCTTACAAAATCTTTTGAGTGGAGTTGACCATTCAGAGTGGCCACTCGTCTTGGGGATAGATTGGAGGGTGAGAGGAAGGAACAGTAAACTTAGGTCAAGTTCATATGGCCAGGGGCACCTGGGTGACTCAGCCGCTTAAGCGTCCGACTTCAGCTCAGGTCATGATATCATGGTTCCTGGGTTCTAGCCCCGCATTGGGCTCTGTGCTGACAGCCAGCTCAGAGCCTGGAGCCTGTTTCAGATTCTGTGTCTCCCTCTCTCGCTGACCCTCCCCTGCTCACGCTGTCTCTCTCTCTCTCTCTCTCAGAAATAAATAAAACATTAAAAAAAAAAAAGTTCATATGGCCAAGAGCAATTCCCAAGGGTGGATGCAGTTGTGAACCAGTAGCATCTAATGCTTCCAGCAAGTGGGACACAGCTGCGTTTTACCTGACATGACATCAGTTTTCACTGCGGGGGGCTTTGTCTTTATTTGCATTGTTCCTCCCCATAGTCCCAAAGCTTAGCATAGTGTGTGTTCAGTGAATACCTGCTAAAAGAAAATAAAGTATTTATCAAAATTTTGTAACTTATAGGTTATCAGATCTATAAAACCCTGACAAAATAAGCTATGAATTGCAGTCTGGACTGAGAAGGGAGAAAAACTGCCTTAGTGCTCTCCCTATCAATGTAAAACTTAGATATAAGGTTATGTTTAAGATAAAACAGAATGATTGTTCGAGAGGATCAGTGATGTGGTGATTTTTCCAGCATATAATGGAGAAATACTTTGGTAAATATTAATATTATATTCAAGGAACTCTCATTATTAAATGGGAAAAGAAGACAGTATATGTAGGTGAGACCATTTGAAATTTTGTAAATCTCAATGTCTGCGAATCTGATAACTTTGGAAATAGATGTGCCAGTTTATTCCAGCATGCTTCAAATAAAAACATTTTAGGGATCTTGAGTTTACATAACAACCAGATATTATATTTTATTAACTAGTATCTTAATTTATTATTTAGAAATTTGTGATGGTCTTGATTTGATTAAATTTTCTCAAAAACTGCTTATTCATTTCTGTCGATACATGTTAAAATTGGAATGACATAGAGAAGTATATTATGGACCCAGGGCTAGCGCAGAATATAAGTATGTGGGGCGTTAAAGGTGTATCATTATACAGGAGCAAAATATGTGGCTGGTCAGTTTTTCCTGGTAACCTTTAATGCTATATGAGAATGGCATATCAGTCAGATATTAAGGGGAAAAATGTATCAGCCATGGAGTAGAGAGTGAGTCAAGCTTTTCTATAACTATCAAACTTGCAGAGAGTTTTGTACCTGTGTGAAATCAAGGTTGCAGTGCCTGGGTGGCTCAGTTAGATAAGCCTCTGAATCTTGGTTTTGGCTCTGGTCATGATCTCAATGGATCCTCACATTGGGCTCTGCACTGACAGCACAGAGACTACTTGGGATTCTGTCTTCTTCCCTCTCTGCCCTTCCCCTTCTCACTCTCTGTCTCTCGCAAAGAATAAATAAATAAACATTAAAAATCAGAAATCAGGGGTGCCTGGGTGGCTCAGTCAATTAAGCGTCTGACTTCAGTTCAGGCCATGATCTCGCGGTCTGTGGGTTCGAGCCCCATATCGGGCTCTGTGCTGACAGCTCATAGCCTGGAGCCTGTTTCAGATTTTGTGTCTCCCTCTCTCTCTGCCCCTCCCCAGCTCGTGCTCTGTCTCTCTCTGTCTCAAAAATAAATAAAGATTAAAAAAATTAAAAAAATAAAAATTAAAAATAAGTCAAAGAGAATTTTCCCTATGATCTCTTTGTGAGAGCACTATTTAAGATAAATTATGGATAATAAAGGGATGTTTGGAGAAGGTACAGATAGGACTGATATTGGACATTGGAAAAAAATAATACTAAAACAAAATGTAGGATTAGGCTGCAAAACAGACTGTAAATGCTGTGACAATGTAAACATGACAGAACACAATTTGGGATGGAAGAGTAAGAGTGTCTCTTCAGTGTCTCTTCTCTAATCAGTGACAAGTCAAGAGATAGATTAATAAACATTTAAAAGTAATTAGAAAGATAAATATTGAGGAAATGGGGTGACTAGCTTTCTATATAACAAATTATTATATAATATTATTGTATAAAATATGATTCTTTAGAGTACAGAATAAATACAGACATTCTTATATACTGTATAAGTACCTACACACATATACACATGGCAGATACAGACAATGAATGTGTGACAATGAAAACCATAGTAAGGTTTGTATGTTAAAACTATAAAAACCAACATTATAACCTAAAATCATATGACAGACTTAATATGAAACACATCTGCCATACAGTAACTATAAACAGAGTAGGAAGACACATTGAAAGAAAGGTTTTGTTAAATAGGACACAAAGTAAACCCCCAAACTAGGTTGTAAATCTAGGATACAGTAAAGACACAGATAAGACAATCATTGAGAAAGTCTGAAAATAAACAGAAAAGGGACTGTGTATTAGGTAAACTCAAGAAAAAGGGAGTGTGCAGAATACATATTATCCCAGACTTTTGCATAGCTATAGACTAGATAACATCATCACGCATAAAGCAACCATAAAAGGTATGCTTAGAACACTGAGAACTAGGGGCGCCTGGGTGGCTTAGTCGGTTGAGCGTCCGACTTTTGCTTAGGTCGTGATCTCGCAGTTCGTGGGTTCGGGCCCCGCGTCGGGCTCTGTGCTGACTGCCAGCTCAGAGCCTGGAGCTTGTTTCAGTCTGTGACTCCCTCTCTCTCTGACCTTCCCCTGCTCACGCTCTCTCTCTCTCTCTCTCTCCTAGAAATAAATAAAACATTTAAAAAAAATTTAAAAAAAAGAACACTGAGAACTCATTGTAATAGGAAACATTAATTTTCTCGGTTCACAAGAGATTACTAAAATAAGAAAATAAAATATAAGAATAAAATAATCAGCACTGATAATCTATAACTGTGAACATCATAAAAATTAAAAGCATCTCAGATATTCATGGAATATTCACACAAATTAACTATATATTAGTTTGCAACTAACTAATCATACTGCCAAGTGAAATTCTGTAAATTAATGAGGAAGCTAGAAAAAAAAGATCTTTCCACCAAGAAATTAATACACTAATATGTTCCATATTAAATGACTGCTGAATGAAAGAAAAAATATATAAATATCTGAATTTCAAGAAAATCAAAATAATACTTAAAATTGCATTACTCAGAACCAATGGGACCCAGCAAAATTAGTGCTTCAGGAAAATTCAGTCAATGAAAATTATATTACCGAACCAAAAAAAAGTAGTGTTTGACTAAAAATAACAAAAAAACAATGACAATGTGAAGGAAGGAGTTAATAAATATAAGAAAAAGGAAAGGAAGAAAACAATAAAAATTAATAGAATTACATATAGATACAAATGTTTGCTCTTTGAATAAAAATAAATAGAAACACCAATTGTAACCTATGTGAAAATAGCATAAAATCAAAAAGTGCAAAATAAGAAAAAAATAGGAGAAAAAAAAAAGAACTCCAGAGTTAATTAATTTGTTCTCTGTATTGTTGGTATGATTTTGATTTTTGTTTACTTATTTATTTGCTTTGTTTTTTAGATTTCATGTGTAAGTGAAATCATATGGTATTTGTCTTTCTCTGTTAGACTTATTTCGCTTAGCAAATACTCTCTAAGTTTTTCCACGTTGTTACAAATGGCAAGAGCTCATCATTTTTTTTAATACTGTGTAATATTCCATATATATGCACCACACCTTCTTTCTCCATTCATGTATCAGTGGGCATTTAGGTTCCTTCCATATCTTGGCTATTATCTATAATGCTGCAATAAGCAAAAGAGTGCATATTTTTCCAAACTAATATTTTCATTTTTTTTGGTATATAGCCAGTTCTGGAATCATATGGTAGTTCTAGATTTAAGTTTTTTGAGGAACTTCCATACCTTTTTCCACAGTGGCTGTACTAGTTTACATTTCCAGTAACAGTGAACAAAAATTCCTTTTTCTCCTTATTCTCATAAACACAAAGGGGACCCTCTTACACTGTTGGTGGGAATACAAACTGGTGCAGCCACTCTGGAAAACAGCATAGAAGTTCTTTAAAAAGCTAAAAAAATAACAACCCTACAACCCGACAATTTCACCATTAGGTATTTACCCAGAGGATATAAAAACAGTGATTTGAAGAGGCATATGCATCCCAATGTTTACAGCAAGATTACTGACAATAGCCAAATTATGGGAAGACCCCAAATGTGCATCAACTGGGAATTAATGAAAAAAGAAGATGCAATATATATGTGTCACATATATATGTGATGAAATATTAATCAGTCATCAAAAATGAAATCTTGCCATTTACAGTGACATGGATGGAGCTAGAATGTATTACGCTAAGTGCAATAAGTCAGTCAGAGAAAGACAAATACCACATGATTTCACTCCTATGTGGAATTTAAGAAAAAAAACAAATGAACATGGGGGAAGGGAGGGGGAGAAAAGGAGGCAAACCATGAGAGTCTAAACTATAGAGAATAAATTGAGGGTTGCTGGAGGGGAGGTGGGCAGAGGATGGACTAAATGGATGATAGGTGTTAAGGAGGGCCCCTGTTGAGTATCTTTTCATGTGTCAGTTGGCCATGTAGAGGTCTTCATTGGAACAGTATTTATTCAGGTCCTCTGATCAGTTTTTAATTGGATCCTTTGGGGTTTTTTGTTTGTTTCCTTTTGTTTTTGTCTTTTGTTTGGTATTTAGTTGTATAGACTCTTAATATATTTTGGATATTAACCTTATCAGATATATAATTGGTAAATCTCTTATATCATTCAGTATATTGTCTTTTTGTTTTCTTGATGATTTCCTTTGCTGTGCAAAATCTTGATTTTGCTTTGGTCCCAATAGTTTATTTTTGCTTTTGTTTACCTTGACTTAATAGACATATCTAGAAAAATGTTGCTACATCAGATGTCAAAGAAATTATAATTTATGTTTCATTCTAGGAGTTTTGTGGTTTCAGGTCTCACATGTAGATCTTTAGTCTATTTTGAGTTTATTTTGTGTATGGTATAAGAAAGTTGTCCAGTTTAATTCCTTTGCATGAAAGTGTCTAGTTTTCCCAACATCATTTATTGAAGTAACTTCCTTTTCCCCAATGTATATTCTTATCTCCCAAGTCATGGATAGTTGACCATATAAGTGTAGGTTTATTTATGGATCACTAATCTGTTCCATGGATTATCGTGTCTATTTTTGTGATAATGCCATAATAATTTGATTATTTAAGCTTTGTAGTATATATTTCAACCTGGAATTGTGATACTTCTAGCTTTGTTCTTTTTCAAAGAAGCCATTTGTGGTTTTTTATAATTTTATACAGATTTTAGTATTATTTGTTCTAATTCTGCAAAATATTGGTATGTTGATAGGAATTGCATTAGATCTACAGATTTCTTTGGATATTATGGATTTTATATCAATGTTGATTCTTATAATCTTGAAGATAGATTGTGTTTCTTATTTGTTTGTGTGATCTATTTCTTTCATCAATGTTCTATAGTTTTCAGAGTAAAGTCCTTCGCATTCTTGGTTAAGTTTATTTAAAGGTTTGTGTGTGTGTGTGTGTAATTGCAAATAGAATTGTTTCCTTAATTGCTCTTTCTGCTACTTTGTTATTAGTGTATAGAAATAGGACTGATTTCTGAGTATTAATTTAAATACAAAAAATGTACTTAATTTAATACTTCTAATAGTTTTTTTATGCGGAGTCTTTAGGATTTTCTATGTACACTACCATGTCATCTGAATAATGACAGTTTAACTTCCTTCTTACCCATATGCATGGCTTTTATTTCTTTTTCTTGTCTGACTGTTGTGGCTAGAACTTCCAGTACAGTGTTGAATAAAAGTGGTGTGAATGAATATTCTTGTCTTGTTCTTGATATTAGAGGAAATGCTCTCAGTTTTCTACCATTGAGTATGTTAGCTGTATTTTTTTCTCATATATTTCTTTATTATGTTTTATGTTTTCCCTAGACACCTCTTTTTGAGAGTTTTTATCATGAATGAATGTTGAACTTTCTCAAATGCTTTTTCTTCATCTACTGAGTGTATCCTTTATTTTGTTGATGTGGTATATGACACCGATTGATTTGTGGATATTGAAATGGATAATTGCCAGAGAAAACGGGGATGGGAGGATGGGTCAGCTTGGTAAATGGGAGTGGGAGATACAGTCTTTTAGTTATGGAATAAATAGGTCATAGGAGGAAAGGTACAACATAGAGAAAATAGCTAGTGATACAGTAATAGCATTGCATGGTGACATATGATAGTGACCCTGGGGGTGAGCACAGCATAACCTACAGAGATGCTGAATCACTGAAACGAATGTAACATTGTACTCCTGAAACTAATGTAACATTATGTATCAACTATATCCAAATAAAAATATTAAACAAAGACAAAAGTTAAAGGAAAAAGAAGACTACATTATACGACATAAATAAACTCGAAAAACTGGATAAAAATGGATAAGGTAAGGAGATTAAGAGTACTGAGTAATGTAAAAAAAATAAATAAATGTTTTTAGGAAACTACATTTATCAAAATTCACCTCATTAGAGATTTAGGGTCTAAAAACTATCAGCATACATAGTGGCCACGGAGAGTGTGTGAAAAAATGATAAAGAGAGCAATTTATATGATGCAAACAAACTATTTAAAACTTCACGAATTGAACAGTCTCCTTTCAGAGAACTGTAAAGTGGGGTGGACGTCAGGAAGCTTATGTAGGGTAAACAATAAAGAAAAAGGAAGAAAATCATGAAGAATAGCTGGTTGGCTGGGACCACATAGTCAACCTTGTTTGGGGTGAGGAGACCCAGATTGAGCTTGCCCCTGGGGACTGGCTGACTAAGAATGCCATGTTTCTCATAAAGTAGAATGTTTAGGGCGACACAAAAGTTACTTAAGGCTTGTTTGGCTAATGTGACACCACATGTAGGGTGACTCCATCTTGGGCCTGGATATTAATTCCAACAGGTGTTATTACAGGTCTACTTTTAAGCAAATAATACCATGACCAAGTCTTTCACAAGAGAATTTTATCACACATATAAACAGAAGAGGATTCCCATGCTATTTAAACTATTTCAGAACATTAAAAAAAAGAAAGAACTCCCCTCCCAAACTCTAAGTATGGGGCAAGTATAACATTGATTTCAGAATTAAGCATAAAAAATTAGAAGAATTTTCACTTATCACTATTAATAAAAATCATAAAGTACTAGGAAAATCCCATAGAATATGAAAATAAAAACACATGACTAAGTGGAGTTTATTCCAGAAATACTTATGCATATCAACACTAGGAAATCTGTTAATAAAACAACAAAATGGCAGGGGACAAAATGCAATAATCATTGTTTTTTTAAAAAAATCAATCCTTAAATAGGAATAGATGGATATTTGTTAACATGACAAAAATACCTCTTTCTCAAACACAAAATATGGAACGTGCTTAATGGAGAAAAAAACTTGATTATGTCCCACTAAAGTCAGAAACAGGAAGTGGATGGCCACACTGACCACTAGTATTAAATATTGATGGCACATGGTTTAGACAGAGAGAAAAAATACATAAAAATGGAAAAGAAAGAGGTAAAACTTTCTCTGTTTGCAAACGATACAATTGTATGATAAGATAATTTAACTAAGTAGCAGGATACAAAATTACCATTTGGACACAAATAGAACATATTTATTAAAACTAGTAGGATGATATGACAAAGAAATCCATTTATAATAGCAATAAATAATTTTATAACAGAAAATCTCTGGAAATAAACATAATATGCAAGAATTGTCTTTTACAATGACTTTACTAAAGAGGAAAAAACGAGAAAATTATGAAAGAGGGGCACTTGGATGGCTCAGTCAGTTAAGCATCTAACTTTAGCTCAGGTCATGATCTTATGTTTCCTGAGTTTGAGCCCCGGGTCGGTCTCTATGTGGACAGTTCAGAGCGTGGAGTCTGCGTCAGATTCTGAGTCTCCCTCTTTCTTTCTGCCACTCCCCCCCCCCTTGCTCACACTTTGTCTCTTTTTTCAAATATAAATAAACATTTTAAAAAAAGAACTTGAGGGGCACCTGGGTGGCCCAGGCCACTGAGCGTCCAACTCTTGATTTCGGCTCGGATCATAATCCCATGGTTGTGGGATCGAGGCCTACATTGGAATCTGGGGTGAGTGTAGAGCCTGCTTAAGATTCTGTCTCCCTCTCCCTCTGCCCCTTCCCTGCTCATGCTCACTTACTGACTCTCTCTTTCTCTCTCTCAAGAAAAAAAAAAAAGAAAAGAAAAGAAATGGAAAGACATTCTTGTTTTAAAACACTCAAAATCATAAAAATATCATGTACTTTATAATGGGATCCAAGTAAAAACAAAATCTTTGTTATTTGGAAAAAAAAGTTCCGAAAGTCAAATAGAAATATTACAGGAATGAAATTCTGGTTTCTACTTCAATATGTAAACAACTTGGAACTTGTTATTGCTTTTCCTATAAAAAGGAAAACAACAGCAACAACAACAACAACAAACTGTCCAAAATGTAAATCAAAGACTTGCTACTCAGAAATCTGAACAGCCTGCTGAATCCAGAGTCACAGCTGAGATCTGCTTACAGAAGCAGAGAGTGAGAGTGACAAACTTCTCATGGCTGCTGTCTTAGGAAGACCCCTATACTATCATAAGCTTTGCTTTCTGAATCCCACCAGATTCTCATGGGGACAATCTGTGAAACATCCTCTCAGATGTTTCCCTGTTGCTAACAGGGAAAAGGGAAGAGGAAAACTTCTGACATATCCAGAACCTTCTCCATAAGGGTGCAATCCAGGAGACCATAATTCATCAGAGCTCTGTCCAAGAACCCTGAACAAAGGCCATTCCTGTCCTTCATCCTCCTTAATCTCCAGTCTCCCAAAGGAGAAGGAGAGATGTTATATAAGAAAAACACTTGTGGACATAGTAGGTCAGAGACCCAGGTCTGTCAAGATTGGGATTAAATCATAAGAAGATAGATTGCTTCCCCCTTCACCATATTTTATGACTATACCATCCAGTCTCCAGTATAGTAGTAGATTACACCTAACTGGGTGGCTTAAATAAAAGAAAAATGTTTTCTCACAGTTCTGGAGGCTGGGTTTTCGGAAATGAAGGTACCGGCCAATTTGGTTTCTGGTAATTCTCTTCCCGGGTGTAGATGGCTGCCTTCTTGCTGTGTAGTCACATGACAGAAAGAGTGTGAGCTCTCTCATGTCGTTTCTTATAAAGACAGTTGTCTTATTAGATTAAGCCTCCATCCTTATGACCTCGCTTAACCTTAATTACTTTTTTACTCTAAACAAAGTCACATTAGGTCAGACAGCATACGAATCTAGGGAGACCCAATCCATCTACAGCAGTACAGAAGTTCAAAAGCAAGAAGGGAGACAACGGCAAGGGCAATAGAGGCATTTAAAGCCTCTGATATCTATAACTACAGTAGATGTCAAACAAAGCCCAACTTCTGGCCAGATTTACATAAATCCTCATACTAGAAGATTATTTACCTCAATTTCTATTACCCGATACAATATATCCAGCTAAAAATATTACAAGATAAGAAAATTACAGAACAATATTCCTTATGACTATCGATTCAACATTCCTCAACATAATATTGGCAAATTAGATTGAACAATGTAGAACAAGAATTACAGACCATTGCCAATTATTCCACATATTCAAGACTGGTTCAACATTTAAAAAACAATTCATGGAATGGATCAAGAAAAATCATATGATTATATCAGCATTGCCAAAAAGCATTTGAAAAAAAATCTTTTCATGATTAAGAACTCTCAGCAAATTAGAAATGAAGGGGACTTTCCTCAACTTAATAATAAACATTTAGTAAAATTAGTAGCTCACTTTGTACTTAATGGCTAGAGACTGAGCACTTTTCCCCTAAGGTTAGGAATAAGGTTGTCCATGGGGCGCCTGGGTGGCTCAGTCGGTTAAGCATCCGACTTCGGCTCAGGTCATGATCTCACGGTCCATGGGTTTGAGCCCTGCTTTGGGCTCTGTGCTGACAGCTCAGAGCCTGGAGCCTGCTTCGGATTCTGTGTCTCCCTCTCTCTCTGCCCCTCCCCCACTCCCTCTCTGTCTCTGTCTCTCAAAATAAAATAAAGACATTAAAAAAATTTAAAAAAACAGGAATAAAGTTGTCCTTTCTCACCATTTCTATTTGACACTGTACTGGAAGTCTCAATAATGCAAAAAGACAGGGAAAAATGTCTACGTGTTAAAAAAAAAGAAATGAAATCTCTATTTTTTTCAAGATGAAATCATTATCTATGTAAAAATTTCAAAGAATCAAACAAAAATCCCGGAATTAAATGACTATAGAGAGACCAACAGTGAACAACTGTTCACACCAAAGTGTGTAAACAATTGTTCACACCAACAGTGAACACCAGCATCTAAAGAATAAACAGCACCTAAAGAATTAAATATTTAAATATAAATATATATAAGTATAATATATATATAGGTTCTATAAATGAAAACTACAAAACATTGATGAAAAAAATTTAAAATAATTTAGACAATCAGTATTTATGGATTATAATATTCAATAATTTTTAATATGTCAGTTCTTCTCAACCCAATGTGATATATAGATTCTACAAAATCCCATTCAAAATCCAGCAGCTATTTTGTGATACAAACATGTTTTAAAGCACATTTGGACATCAAAAAATCAAGAATACCCAATCAACTACTGAAGAAAAGAAAACAAAGTTTAAGGACTTATACTAGTAGATTTCAAATATTTTTTAAGTTTATTTATTTATTTATTTTTGAGAGACAGAGAAAGAGCATGAGCAGGGGAGGGGTAGAGAGTGAGGGAGAGAGAATTCCAAGCAGGCTCAGCACTGTCAGCACAGAGCCCCATGCAGCGCTAGAACTGACGAAGCTATCAGATCGTGACCTGAACTGAAACCAAGATACCAAGGCTTAATAGACTGAGCCACCCAGGCCCCCCCACAGATTTCAAATCATATTATAAAACCACTGTAATAAGTTATAATAGTGCTGAAAGAAAAGCTATATTGGTGAAAGAAAAGCTATATTGAGCAATATGACAGAATGGAGAGCCCAGAAATAGACATAGCAGTCAACTGATATTTAACAAAGGAGTATTGGCAATTCTATAGGAAAATGATATCTAATACTCTTAGAACAAATGGACATCCATATGCAAAAATAAATTAATCTATAAAATTAACCTAGACCCATTCTTTTCATCTTTCATAATAATTAACTCACATGGACTGACCATTGACCTAACTAAAATGCAAACTGTAGAATTTCTGGAAAAAAAATAATGAGTTGAAATTTTACATGACCTTTATTTTTAGTGGCGTTTGGTATTTAATAAATCAATAGGACTATCCATGAAAGAAAAAAAAATGGTAACTTGAACCTAATTTAAAGTTAAATAGCTGCATTATAAGTCATTGTTAACAGAATAAAAAGACATGCCAAAGGTTCTGAGGAAATATATAGCTCATAAGGAAATTGTATCTAAAATATATAAACAGGGCGCCTGGGTGGCTCAGTCGGTTATTCGGCTCAGGTCATGATCTCACGATTCATGTGTTCAAGCCCCGTGTCAGGCTCTGTGCAGACAGCTAGCTCAGAGCCTGGAGCCTGCTTCAGATTCTGTATATCCTTCTCTCTCTGACCCTCCCCTACTCATGCTGTCTCCCTCTCTCTCTCTCTCAGAAGTAAATAAAACATTTAAAAAATTTTAAATATATAAACAATCCTAAAATCTGCACAATATGAAAATAAACCACCCAATTAAAAACTGGGTGTAAAATCTGAATGGATACTTTATCAAAGTAGATACATGAATAGCAAATAAATACACAAAAATGCTCGATATCAATTATGGTTAAGGATTTGTAAATTAAAACAAGAAATTATAATGGCATACCTATTAAGATAACTAAAATACAAAAAATAAACAAATAAATGACAATAGCAATTACTGGAAAGGAGCTAAAACAAGAACTCTCATTCTATTTTGGCATGAAATCAGAATTGTACAGCCACGTTGAAAGACAGTCTAGGAATTTCTTATAAAACTAAATGCAATCTCACTATATGATTCAGCAGTTATGCTCCTTTGATGTACCCAACTGATTTGAAAACATATTTCCACACAAAAATCTATACATGAATGTTTATAGCAGCTTTATTCATTATTACCAAAAAACTGTAAGGGACCACGATGCCCTTCAATAGGTGAATGGATAAACTAACTGTGAAACATCCATATAATAGAATATTATTTCGCAATAAAAAGAAATGGGCTATCAAGTCATAAAAGGATGTAGATGGATTTTAAATGTATATTGCTAAGTGAAAGAAGTCAGTCTGAAAAAGGTATATACTCTATGATACCGATTATATGATGTTCTGGAAAAGGCTATAATGTATAGGGTTTGATGGGAAGGGAAGTTTGAATAAGTGAAGTAGAGGGGGAGATTTGAGGAATGACTCTATTATGTGTGATACTATACGGTGAATATAAATATTAAAAATTTGTCAAAATCCGGAAAACTTTACAGAACAGTGTACATGTTAAGGTATTCAAATTAAAACAAATGTATGTAGGAGGTAGAAGGATTTTACTGATTGAACACAGAATGCAACAAAAGATTCTAGGTGTATTACAAATGAATGAAAGAACTTCACTGAAAAGGGTGGGGAATAACATGCTAAATTGGAAAATAGAATCTGTAATTCTCATGGCGAAAGGAACTGGACATAGCACCATAGTCTAAGTTGATACTATACATTTGTTTCATACAAGAGAGGATGACTTCCCACTCCTTAAATTTGGGCTTCTCATAGCATTTTCTTCCAAAAATATAGTATAAAAGGAATAACTTTACAGGAGAGAAACCTAAAAAATACTATCTGAAGCAAGGTGATCAAGGTTAAAATCAACAATGATTAATTATGCTGATAGTATGTACTCTTGATATAATATGATGAGCATTGTACTTTATGTCTTTTCTCTCCCTCCACAAAATATATTACCCAGTCTAATTATAAGACAAACATTAGACCAGTTCTGATGGAGGGACATACATACTAAAATATCCTCAAAACTACGAAGGTCATCAAAAACAAGAAAAGTATGAAAAGCACTCACCACCAAGAGGAAATTATAGAGACATGATTAATAATTATAATATGATATCCTAAATGGGGTCCTGGAAAAGAAAAACAGGGAAACTGAGAAAATCTGAATAAAGTATAGACTTTACTAATAATAATAATGGATCACTATAGTTCATTAATTGTGACAAATGTTTCACAGTAATATGAGATGTGAATAAGAGTAGAAATTTGTTATAGGTCATATGGGAACTTTCTGTATGTACTTTCCAGTGATTTCATAAATCCCCAGCTCCTTTAAGATTAAAAAAAAAGATTATCAAATTAAAAAGTAAATAAATCACTGAATTGCCAGGCAATTTGATGATGTCTTGTGCCCAACATGATATTAAAACAGATGAAAAGTTTTCTTTTTTTTTAAACAGATGAAAATTTTTCATTATTAAATTAATTTTTCTATTCCATGTTACTAGAACAATTAAAGAAGGCAGGAAAGCCTAAAATTAGATTACATTGAACAATATAGAATATCAAAAAGAACTCTGAAATCATTGATGAAAGGCAGAACTGAGTAATATTTAAGCTGCCTGGTAGCCATGTGAAAAAAAATGAAGTTTGATTCATATTGTACAATGTACAAGGTAAGTTCCCAAATGAATCAAATATTTAAATGTATAATTGAAATCATACAAATATCAGAAAAAGAATATGCAAATTAATTTATAAGTTTTATGTATAGAAAGTCTTTCTAGTTCTCAAAACTGGGTCATAAAAGATACCATTAATAAAATTTTCTACTTAAAGTAAAAATCTAATACATGGCAAATGAAGTTTATGTATACATAATAAAAAAAACATAAGGAAGGGTAATAATATTTGCTTTTTGTCAAAAGCTCCCTGAAATACAAAAAGTATTTAGAAATAAGAAAATGACCACTTACTAAACAGAAAAGTTGGAAAAAGTATAGAGTTCACAGAATAGTGAACACTAAAGTCTTTTAACCATATTTAAACATCATCAGATTCTTTCATTATAAAAAAAAGAGAGAGTGAGAAATGTAAATGACAACAACACTAAGAACATTTCCACATCACATTGGCAGAAGTTTAAGAATTAAAATCAATTTTGTTAGTGAAATTATGAAGAAATAAGCATCCTTTTGTATTGCTGTGGGGAGCATTAATGTACACAGTTCCCAAGTGGTGCAACTTATCAGTATCTTATTTATAAATGCATATAATCTATTGATCAAGCAAACCACTTATGAGAATTTGTGATACAGATTTATTCACCCAGATAGGAAATGTTTTTACAAAGGTATTCATCATAACCTTGTTTGTAAGAGCAAAAAATTGTTGGGAAAATAACCTTTAATAGAAATTCAATTAAATGAATTTTGATATCTCTATGTAATGAAATATTAGGCTGTTATAAAGAATGAGAAGTTATCCCTATAATAATATGAAATAAGTACAATTATCTTGATTGATAAATGAGAAAGTAGCAAATAAGAATACAATGCTCTGTGTTGAGGAGTTTAAAGTCAAATTTTCATATACAGGAAAAAATAAACTCTGTAAGATATAAAGAAGAAATGAGTATTAACCTAAAGGAAGAATTGATGGGAAGAAATGGGAACTGAAATATAAATGTGTATGTATATTTATATGTATATGTATATATGCATTTTTAATTTTTAATAATGTAAAAGTATGTCTATTTTTAAAGTTATTTGACATATTTTGGTATTTTTACCAATTCTATCAAAAGGACTGAAATAACTGTGTATTTAAGCCCAGTATACATCTTGTCAATGTCAAAAGAAAGCATGAGTTAATGTTTAAATCTCAAATATTAACAATATAACAAAACAAAAAATATATATAAAAATTTCCAGTGGATTTCATCTTAGAACTATAGTCAAGGTCAAGTAGTTTTTCTTGATTGAAAAACGTATGACAAGATAGCCTTACTGATCTCCTACTAAATAAATAAATGTCTTACATTTTCATTTGCAATGTTATTTTTTATTAATTTAGGGTGTCTTAACTCCCCCAGATCCAAAGAAAATATATGCTAATACTAATTGAAAAATGCTTTATGATTGAAGAAAATTTTCACAAGATACAGAGGATAATACTTGCAACATAAGTTTAGTGTCCTTTAGTCAAAAAAATTATATATTGAACTTAAATTCAAATTTCTAAATTTAAGTTTTTACTTAAAACTTGTCAAATGTCTTAATTATATGACTTTAGCAAGTCACTTTGATTTCAACTTTTCTCACTGGGTTATGGCAAAGATCAGATGACATTATGTGTGTAAAACACTTTGTAAATTTTAAGGCACCAGATAACTGTAAATTATTATTCTGACAGTCATTTGCTAAATTGTATGCTAGGATTCGCAAAACAATAAATGGTCTTTCTTTTTAAAAAGTCACCTTTTTTTTATTAGGACAGGAATTAATAACAACTAGTCTTGATGTTAGTTGTTATCACTAGATGTTGCTGACACATCTGAGGAATAGTCACATAAAAAATGACAAATTGTGTGGGAGGAATAATAAGCGTTGAGGGCAGGGCCATGGGAAAAGGAAATAAATACTAAAAATGAAGAGAGAATGGGAAAAAAGCATATGGTGACAAGAATCTATGTTTTCAGAGCCTCAGAGTTACTCCTATAGATTTCGAGCTAAGGATGTTATTTTTTAAAGTCATGTAAATATTTGTTTATTGTATCATACAGATCATCATACTAACTTTCCAAAGTTTGGGAGTAAAATGTGAAAAGTTAATGAACTTTAAAGCTTCAGAGATACACGTAATGCTATTAGTACTAACAGCAATGCATAGTGACAGTTGCCGTTTGTATCCTAACGTGTTGATTCAGTTACTTTTTCTGGTAACGCTACCTTCCAAGATTACAAAACAATAGTTCAAGCTAGCATATTTCTACCTTACTATTTAATAGTTTCTTTTCTGCTTATTGTAGTGATCTGACTCTATGATTGCTGGTGTATCATTTCTACTACCTTACTTCTTTATGTGCCAGATGTTTTTTTCTACATTTAGGATTCTGTTTCTTTGAATTTGTCCCAGTCTCAGAATTGTTGGCTGTCTTCTTAGGGGTTAGTTATTTCAGGACATGAATAAAGGCTTTGTAACTGTCTTGAGTTTTTCTCAGGGTAGATAAGACTTTTACAGGTTTTGGAACTGAAATGATAAATTCTTATGTACATATGTGATATTATCACACTACAGACAAAAGAGAACAAAAGTTGACAAATCATTCCTTCCCTCAACTGATTCACAACATTTTCACTAGTTTGGATTTAACCCAAATTGATCTTTGCATACTTTTCATCAACTCAACTAGACAAGTTCATAGTAAACAAAGAGAAGCAAGAGATACTGAAGATGAAAGGGTTTCTGCATGTCTGGACTAACCTTGGGCAATGTCACTCTTAATAACAACAGATGGTGTTACTCCCTCTGAAGTCCTCTTTGTTGATGTTATAAATGACTAAAAATTGGGATCTTTAGCGAAAGTGCCGACAAAGACTATACTAGATCATCTCACAAGATGGCCTTAACTTGCATTACTGGTAACTGTAAAGGCAGGGTTTCTCACTGCCTTATAATTACATGGCATTACCTATAATCCAAAACCCCAGAACATTTCAAATATGCATGGGGAAAAAATAGGAGGTTAGCATTTAGTAAAGGGTAAGAGCTTATCGTATTAACAATGTAGAGCCGCTGTTTGTTTGTCTTTTCTTGTTTACAATAAAACATGTGATCTTCTTTATATTTCAAAAGCACAAAAATAAGAAAGAAGAATATTAAACTAAGGATTCAGAAAGAAAAAGTCAACTGGCCCAGAAAAACTCCCTAGAAGCTGTTTGCTCGGGGCTGACAGTTTTAGGTTTGAGAGTTAACTAACATCGGAAGAGGACATCTGGGAATTGAGTGAGCAGAGCCTTAATGGGCCTCTTTCTCCTTCAGTCGTCATGTTTAGGAAGGTCCTTCAGTGACTGCTGGCCATTGACAGTTGTCAGATTTCAATCAGAGTGGATGCCTTACAGATAATTATCAGTACTCAAACAGATTCATGGGCTATAATGATATATATATGAGTGCCAGGGAAGATGAGCAGAACTCTCCATATATATAATTCTATACTTCAATATTTGATAATAAGTGAATAGCAAAATATGCCTAGAACTCACATTTCCATATTCCTAGTTAAACATTTTTTTTCAACACTCTATCCCTATTTGTACTACAGGCATCATTCTATTGCTAATAATAGTAACTGTCAGTAGGTCTATGATAAAACTAGCACTTGGGTTTGGCAAACTCTTCGATGTGAATTATGTGACCCACTGAGGATTTAATGGCTAACTACTCTCATTGAAATCCCAATGAATTTGATTCAGAAACTGAGGAAATATATATGTATATAATACAGATATATACGATATAGATATATATGTATATATGTGAGGTATACATATATGTCTATATATCACATTATGTGAGAGATATCATGTATAAAACTTTA
This sequence comes from Hyaena hyaena, assembly GCF_003009895.1. Taxonomy (NCBI): domain Eukaryota; kingdom Metazoa; phylum Chordata; class Mammalia; order Carnivora; family Hyaenidae; genus Hyaena; species Hyaena hyaena. The sequence continues at coordinate 107,978 of NW_024081667.1, forward strand.
TAAACTTTTATTCTATTTTAATAATATACAATTTTAGTTCTGAATTTACATTTTTGTATTTGTATTTTATCCATACAGGAGAAAAGGTTCAGAGAAGAAAAATAACTTCTCCAAGTCACATAACATGTAAGTAATAAAGTGAATTTGAATCCACCTTATTGTTAACTTTCCATCTGAGCAAGCAAATAATTTGTCCAAGGTTAAGCAGTAAGCATTAGAATGAAGTTTCAAATACAAGACTTCAGATTCTGTATCACTTGCATTTTCCATAGCACTGCACTTTAGACTTTTTCCAGAAGTTCCTCAGCATCTTTTATGAGGAGAAACTATTTTTCAATTTCTAAAGCCTTGAAGTTCTGAGTGAGGTATACTTCTTGCCAATATGGTTATTTGTGATGAGTCTCAGAAATGGGAATTTGGCAACATTAATCAGCTTAAAGGTCTACCCAATATAACATTTGGGTTTCTTTTAAGAATTCTATTGTTTGGTTAAGAATTTTTATTATATGTATTCTCATGTACATTAAAATGACTTATATATATAGATATATGCATGCATATATGTATACATATAATCTATCTGTCTGTCATCTATCTATCTTTTTACCTATCATCACTTTAAATTTATGGGGTTGACATAGGATAAAAATGTAAGTACAATCACATTTCTTCTATTCTCATTAAAGCAAATGTTATGAGGAAACATTTACATATTATCTTCTGTAGCACCATGATTATTTCCTCCAAAATTAAAGCTCAAATTGGACATATTAAATATTTTGTAGTTTGTCTGTAAAAGTGAGATGTGGATTGAAATTTCTAAGCTTGAAAGTCAAGTTGTATTTTGCTGGGTGAAAAAAAAATTTTAAGAAAGATATTGGGGGATATCATAAGATCCAAACCATAGGAGGTAAGTAGCAGTTTTGATTTGTAAAGGAAAGTAAAAATAATCAAACCATAGTGACGGTATAATGGACAAAGAAATGGAATTTAAGTGTTATCATAAAAATTCCATGAAGATATTGCTCCAGTGTGCAGCTATGACAAAGGATTAAGTAAAGGAAGCTTAAGATATAGGGGGAAATACCTACCTACAACAACATATAGCTTTAGAATTCAAGAAGAGTACAATTTTAAAAAGACCTGTCTAGTGATTCAAAAATCACTTACATAAGCACAAGGTGGTTGTAAGAGACATAAAAATAAGTTCACCTGATAATTTTGAGAAAAGTGCCAAAGATTAATGACCTCAATCAGAGCTTACGCATCTAACATCACCAAAAGTCAACTAAACTTTGGATGTTTATGTTGCGTGAATCAAGAAATCATTTCTGTGGCTTGCAATATAAGGAGTCATGCCTAAGATGGCAGTTCAAGAATAAATAAAAATAATCCATACACTTAAATGTATTTGAAGCACTAATCTAAATAGAAGACATAACAACTTATGTCCGCATGTTTACAGTAATAATGGAAAAGAGAAGATGGTAACTTGGAGTTCACTAGAGGGGAATCCAGGATCTTTTCTAACTTAAGTTATTTTATAGTGTGATTACATCCAAAATATAAAGGCCAATTTTATTTGGGATAAGGAGGATTAAGTAGCCCAAGGAGAAGACACTGTATCCTTATATAAAGCTCAGAAGAGTTCCAATACAGAATTCAGCACATATCTTATATCAATGTCTGAAGAAAATGCAGGATAATTATTAATGCCAGTAATCAAATAAAATGTAAAGAAAAAAATTGTGTAAGAAAATGTATGAGCTAAGTGATGATGAAGACACTTCCAATGATCCCACCCACAATAATATTGTGAATAAATAAAACTGTGAATGAATTCAGAATCCTCTGAATTCCTATTATACCAGTTATCATCTCTATCTTATTTACTATCTGTTACTGGTCACCATGCAATTTTGTCTCTCATATTATGCCATACAGTCATACTTTCATATTAGATTGCAGTCTTTATAAGGGAAGTATAAAAAAGGAAACTTTTGGAGGTGACAAAAACTCATTTTGATATCAGTGATGGTTTCATGGCTGTATGCATACGTCAAATTAATTGAATTGTATAGTTCAAGTATGTGCAGTTTATTGAGCTTCAATTATTAATGAAAATATTTTTAAAATGTGGACTTGATCTTAATACGAGGTGAAGAGCCATGGAGAAGGAAAATAATGGAAGTTGGAACTGAGCTAGAGAAAAAGTACAGCTTTAGGGTCTACTTTTTTTGAAAACATGATCAATAGATAGTCCCCAACACAAGGTACAATATATTGTGTGCCCCAGAATAAACATCAGGTCCATGGTGGCAGAAGCCTATAGGCAGTAGTGATTTTTGTGGTCAGTTAAATCTAAGCTTCCTGTTCCAGAAATCTCTTTCAGAGTTGATTCATGGACTGGTGTATGGTAAAGACAAAGGGTCCTATCTCAATCCTTCAAGCTTTCTGATATTTAGAGGGAAAGTAGAAGAAAATGGTAAAACAAAGAAGATTGAAAAGGAGTAGCTCATGAAGTAAGAGAAAAACCAGAGTGTAGAGTTTGGGAAACCATGTGGAAAAGAAGAGTGTATTTTATGAAGCAGAAAGTGGATACTAATACTGGTGACAGATAGACTAAAACCAAGCCAGGGTTGGAACTCATCCCTGAAATACTGAATATGACAGTAAGATTGATTCTAAATGTTACCTGCTGGTGAGGATAAGATTTGATAATCCATTACCAGTCTTTGTTGTGGTTGGCTAAATGATTGGAAGGAGATTGCACCAAAAACCTTTGGAGCAGGGAAGGAATGGGGCAGGAAAAGGCTAAGAAGCAGAACCATTTCTTCTATGCCCTGAAACTCCTGGGGTAATTTTACTGGCACAGCAGTCACCTGATACATATTTGTTGATTGATTACCACATCAATAGAATGAAGGAATTTGCATATGATAATAGGGCTGAATATTTCATATGACTCATCTGGAAAAATGAAGGGTAAACTGTGATTAAAGTCTATGAAATTTTGAAGGATCTGAATTGAGTGAATGCAAATGTCCTCATTAAATGCTTGATTATTAGTATGTTGAGGATCTCTTTAAACTTGAAAGAGACAACTGTGAATAAATGAAGGTAATAAGACTAATGATAAAAGGTTAACACACGTTTGGATGGAAGGTGGCAGATTAGCCTGGACGTATAGGTAGGCTTGGCAAGAATTGAGATACGTTGATGAATGATGAATCCAGAGTGGAATTTAATACAATCTAATTCCATACACATTTGGACATCATCCTATACCCACTTGAATCTGACATTATGGAACAAAACAGCATCCTCCTATAAATTCCTCCTCATTTTCTCTCTTAAGAACTTAATGATGTTCTGAATTGTCAGAGGCTCTGCCAGTTCTCACACATTTTCAGTGAAGGACAACTATTTAGACAGAGAGCACAACTATCCAAGAACCTTGTAAAAAAGCACGCTTCTCCTCTGTTTGGGAAGATTGTTGTTACAATCAAGGGCACAGCTTTGGAGTGTACTTAGCCCCAGATCAACTGAACCGAACTGAAGATGAATGAAGAGACTTTACAGCCAAATAGCTTTTACCCACAGATGGAAGAATATAGATTTTCCTCGTGGTTGAATGATTTGAATTCCATTGGTCAAAGGATCTCTGATGAAGAGAGGAGGTACATTATTTCTATTGCTGATCTAAACCTGTTTCCAAATTATACCATCAAAATGTATCTCCTTCCAATAAAATTCAACTCATTTTGAAATAGTTTTGCATTAAAAATACCTAACCACTTGTTGAACATAGTAGTTTACTGAGTTGACCATTTTCTTTGAACAAAATTATTCAATATATATTAAATAGTTATCAGGAAATAGGATAAAATAGTATTTCATGTTGCTCAGTGTTTTACTAAAAAAAGCTTCTATATCTTTACCTTGTAAATTGCTAAAGAACAGGAGAATTCAGTTTCCAAATATCTTCAGTAGGGGTTTGTGTATACATTTTATTTAGATAATTTAACACACAACTGTTTTGTGATATTTAATAGCTGAATAGATATAAACCATGTCTATATTAACAACCACTCTTGCTAATTTTGTGCCAAAATTGTTTCATCCAAACCCACCTTTAGATCCCAGGTATTTTTATTAAAAAATACGATTAAAATACAAGAAACTTCATTTGGCTTACAAGTCTTTAAAAAAAAGTTAGGACTATAATTCTGAGCTAGTAAGTGTGAATAACTTCTATTCTCTAAAATTATCTACAGTAATAGATTCTTGCAAAGACGGTTAATTGCTAGTATTGTATTTGACCTGACAGGACAGCCAGTGGTTTTTGCTATCCAGTGTCAATGTGCCAGCTCCCCCTGGTGGGCATTGTTAAAAATAAAAACTTAGTTCCACTGATAAGAAAGGTTAAAGGTGTTCACTTGTATTAGGTTTGTCGTATTGGAATGAATTTGCACCTGGATAGCTTTGCATGTCTGAGTGAATATTGTCAAAAGAATATTATGTAAATACAAAAACCCCAGTTAGGATGCCACCAGCTATCATTGCCCTGAAATATCTTTGTATTTAAAAAGTTTGCATGTGAATTTTTGTATTTGTGTGTGTGTGTGTGTGTGTGTGTGTGTGTGTGTGTGTAAAGGATGTCAGCTATTCATCATTGGTGCTTGTTCAATAAATGTTTCTTACTTAGAAATGTGCTATGTATACCTGTAGTTAGAACCAGGGCTTTGACTCTTTCCTGGGGTTATGGTGGTAGAGAAAAAAGCATGGATTTCTGCATGACATTGATTTTATTTAACCTCTAATTCTCTCAATTATTAGCATTGTGATATAGAGAAAATCACTTACCCTTAAACTTTTTTTTTTTTCTAATTTTAAAAAGAAGAGAGTGCAAGCTAGCCAGAGGGGCAGAGGGAGGGAAAAAGAATCCTAAACAGGCTCCATGCTCAGTACAGAGCTCGATGTGGGGCTTGATCCCATGATCCGGGGATCATGACCTGAGCCAGTTCAAGAGATGGAAGCTCAACTGACTGAGCCTTTTGAACCCAATTTTTTTCGTCTGTAAAACAAGGGTAAAAACATACATTGATTTTTACAAAGTAGAAATGGTCAAGCCTCCCCAGAATATTTTAAGCAAGTTTTTCCTGAAGTTTTGTGGCATCTGTGCTTAACAATACACATCTTTTAAATGCATAAACATGCACACATTTTTATAACTGAACATCAACAATGATGTAAGGAATTCTAAGCATCAAAATGCATTATAAATGGTGCTTTACACTAAAATAAGTACAAAGTAAACAACTAGGTATTTATTTTGATAGAAATAAACTATGTATTTTTTCTGTGTTATCCAAGGGTAACTGATATAAGTTAATTATTGAGAATTTTACAATAAATGTTTATCAATTGATTGATAGATTTTTCTGGGGCTCTAAAAATAGCCAAATCGAGAGCCAGAGCTTATTCGTGAAATGACATTAAGCTTGGCAGGGTTTATAGAAATGCTTTTCTGTGAAATTATTTATAGATGTGAAAGAAAATCCCTTTAAAATTCATTTCCAGAATATTAGAATATCTCTATATGTATAACTAGTTCTGCAAATCCTGTCTGAATTAACAAATGATTTAAAAAGTTACAGTAAAATATAAAGTAAAATTATAAAGGAACATTTAAGAATACTGGGCAAGTTTCCTGATAGCAAAGTTTTGAGAAGGATTGTTGAATGTCCCAAAAAGTTAGAATAGAAGGATTGTAAGGCACAAAATATGCAAAGAATGCAAAATGCAAAAAGAACACATGGCGAGGAAGCTCCATTTTTTTTTTTTTTTTTTTTTTGCAGTTATGCTCTATGCTTGCTGGAAGCTATCTGGAACTGTTGTTTTGGTGAATGCACTTTAGAATTTCTTGGTTTCATGCTTTAGAAGCAATCTGGTTTTTGGTTCGTTGAACAAAGTAGATCTTCTCTGACCACAATGGTCTGCGGTAAAGGTTTTTACCAGTGGATTCCAATGCTCATTCCCACTGGCAATGTTCTTAATTTAAAGTATGTGACATGGTATATTTACATATATTTTAATGTTTCTGTTCTGTCCTTACTGCAAGATGGGAACTTCCTCTGGGCATCGATGTTCTTTTTCCCTTTAATGCCACATGTTATAGTTAACCAGGTCAGGTTTTCCAAAAAGTTTGCAATTGTTCTAAGGTAGAGTTTCCCAAATACTTGTGGCCATAAAACTGCTCGGAATGGTGTGAAAAAATACAGATTATTTGAATTTACCCCAGAAAACTGAGTCATTTTCCTTTGAAGGTGCTTGAAAATTTATATTTACAAGAAACAACCAAACTCATTCTTATGGTTACTTAAACATTAGGTCTCTTCTGGGGCACCGGGTGGCTCAGTTGGTTGAGCTCCTGACTTCAACTCAGGTCATGATCTTGCGGGTCTGTGGGTTGGAGCCCTGCATCAGGCTCTGTGCTGACAGCTCAGAGCCTGAGACCTGCTTCAGATTCTGTCTTCCTCTCTCTCTGCCCCTCCCCCACTAGTACTCTGTTTCTCTCTGTCTCAAAAATAAATACGTGTTAAAAATTTTTTTAAAAATAAACATTAGATCTCTTCAATTAGTTTGATTCAGAACAAATTTACATAAAGAGAATCTAAGCACAGGGAACTCAATCTAAACACATAAACAGATACTAGAGGTTATTTAACAAGCACATAGTGAAATATTAGTAGTCATCTCTTTCTTATAGCTTTAAATATCATTGTTCATTCTTTAGGGTAATGAAACAGACTTTTTTTCCCCAATTTTATGTAGGTTTTATGTAGGAAATGACAAACATAATAATTCACATTTCTTTCTTTTATCTTATTTTATTTTTGGCTGAGAGAAAAATTTCCTACTAGAGTGAGAAATCAGTAAGATGTTAGCAGTTTTGAATTTGTTAAATCTAGGTAAATGGATATCCTGAGTCCATAAAAATAGATAGAAAGATAAAAAGATGATAGATGATAGATAGATAGATAGATAGATAGATAGATAGATAGATAGATAGATGATAGATGATAGATAGATAGATAGATAGATGATAGATAGATAGAGAGATAGATAGATAGAGAGATAGATAGATAGATAGATAGATAGATAGATAGAGACAAGGTCTGTTAGCAAATGTATGAGTTTTCAATTGTTATGTCACAAATTACCATAAATTTAGTGGCTTAAAATGAAAAACAAAATTCATCATCTTACAGATTTGTTGGGTCAGAATTCCATCAGATTTTAACTGGGTCCTGTATTGAGCATCTTATAGACTTGAAGTCAAGATATCAACCACTGAGTACTCATCTGGAATCCTGACTAAGGAAAGATATATTTCTAATCTCCCTCTGGTTTTCGACAGAATTTGCTTCCCTCTGGTAGTAGACTACAGTCCCCACTATCTTGCTAGGTAACAACCAGGGACCACTCCCGGCTCCTACAGGCCACTCCCAAGTCCCTGCCATGTGGCCTTCCTGATCTCAGCAACACAGAATTTCTTTTATGTCAGTACTTCTTACTTTTCAAATCTCTCAGGCTCCTTTTTACTACCAGATGGAGAAATTTCTGCTCTTAAAGGGCTTGTGTGATTACATCCATCTCTCTAAAATAATCTCCATATTTAAAGTCAGTTGGTTTGAGACTTGAATTATATGGAAAATTCCATCACAGAAATTATGCAGAGGAGGATTTAATTGAGACTGGACATCTTGGGATGCCATTTTAGAGTTCTGTCTACCAGCAGCTAACACTATAGCATTTTTTTTCACATGCACATAATCTAAAAATATGTCACAACGTCCAGCCCTAGAGTTTTACTGGACTTCCAGTTTGTACTAGACTCAAAATAAAAGAAACAAAAGTTCTCAAGAACAGTAAAGGATCATATATCATGTTGGATGAAGAAATTCTTCTACACAGAGTTTTGGAATCTTTTCTGGTCAAGAATCCCTTTCAGGATCTGATAGAAGATTGGAATTGATTCCCTACCTCTCCAAATGTATACATACATTTCAGGGTTTTTAAGATCCCAAATTAAGAATTTCTGTTCTATATAGAAAGGAACAGAAAGTGAAATTAATTAATATATGTAAGCATCTGAGAAAGTACTGTCAAAGAAAAAGCGGGAAAAGACCTTAATTGGAGACTTTAAGAAAAATAGAGGGGGAATTAGATATTAACAATCAAAATAGAAAATATACAAGGTAGAGTAGGTCTTTATGTCGTTGGAAGCACCAATTCATGATCCAGTACCAGAAATTACTTGTTACTACTTCAGTACCTGATGGATTCCAAGACGAGTTATTGAAAAATGTGCAGTAGTTTGAAAGATTTTATTGACAATTTAACTCCGCGTTCTCTGTGTTTCATTTTCCACATGCAAAACATGAGATCTACTTTCTGAAGCTTCTGTGATAATTGTATGATTAAATGTCTAGCATGCTGTCTGGATCATTGGCAGTGCTTTACAAATATATATTTCCTTTTATTTTCCTAAGAGGCTAAGTGCTGGCTAGTATTTGTCCTGGGATTTTATGATTTCTGTAACTTTGCTTTTAGTTAAATGCAAATCTCCAGAAGTTGCCACCCTAATACCTCTAAGGTTCCACTACTTATCAGTAAAATTCACATCTTATTTTGAAGAAGTTTCTTTTAATTCTTTAAGAGCTCTGAAAAAGTAGAAAGCGTCATATCTAGGACTAGGTAAGTGTGAAGATAGAAGCCATAACAAAGAGGTTAGTCTGCAGCCACGTGGAGTTTCTGACAGTTGGATAACTAGATGGGTCAGAGTGAAGGGCTCTGAGGGCATACGTTACCTACTTTATAATTGAGCTCAGGGCCTTCCCTATCTGCTTTGGTCTACATAAATGCAATTATATATATGATTTAGTTATCTTTTTCTCAACTATAGTTTGTACACTACTTTTAGTAATTCCAAATGCATTTATTTTACCTATTTCCTTCATTAAAAAAATAAGCAGACAAAAAGACATGAAGTTATATCTTTGGGAATTGGGGTTTAGAAAACGCTGATCAGCTAGTGTTAACATAAGACTGGATTCAGACACTGTTTCTAGCAAAACATATTTTTCATCTAGCTCTCTTAGAAACCTTTTTTTCTTTTCTAGCAACAACAACAAAAAATCCCTAAAACAAAACAAAACACAATATTGGCTTACAAAGACTATTAGAATCGGTTTGCCAATTCCTAATGACAATGTCACCCTTTGGGACAGACATTGTACCTAGCTGAATTTGTACTCACAACTTTTTTTTAAAGGAGAAAACAGAAGACTGAATTTAGCCTGACTAATAAAAGACTAGCTATTGAGAAAAAAAATGAATTAAATCTTCCTTTGTTTACAAATGAGTTTATGTGTCCATTTGGAATCTCTCTTTTTCCATTCCTACCTTACCACTTAATGTGTAGCTGTAATTTATCACACCTTCATGACCCAAAGGAATCATGACACTTTGGAAAGTACCTGAACCAGACATAAAAGACATCTTGTTCATCTGACAGAATCGTAGGATCTGGTTCTTTGTTTGTAAAACACTTAGGCTCTGAGTGCTGAATTTCCTCATTATGACCAAATGAAATAAAATAAAATAAAATATCATGTGGAATGAAAACAAGGGAATGGGCTGCAGAAGTAGATCAGATATCCTCAGTGGATATCTAGTGACTATACCCTCCAAGGTCTATGTAGGAAGATTTTCTTTCTTTCTCCCAAGACATAAAATGGCAGGCCCAGGATGTGTGTTAATATGTAACAGTGATTATCTTACTTCATTGCTCTGTGGCAAATGCATGCCTGGTTTCTGGAAAGTTGAAAATTAAATACAGACATCAGAAGGATGAGGGTGAAAGGGATTTGTTAGGTGTTTGCACTGAGATACTAAAGAACTCCCATTAAGTTACATGTTGTAATAATTACAACATTGCTTTGAATTGGTTTCAAAATTTAAGCAGATCCAGAGAAACTACAGGGGGAATTAAGAACTAATTACATTAAAGTACTGAAGATCAATTTCTCATGGGTTGGTAGCTTCATGTTATTGTTTCTTTAAAACAGGAAGGCAAATATTATAAGGAAATATCAAAGGACGCTTTTTCCAGGGCTCTGCATTATTCATCAGTATTAAGCATTTTTGTAATAGAGTTTAATTTAGTTAGCTTATCTTTATTTTAGTAAAGCATACTGTACCCACTGTGAAGCTTGCTGCTCTTCTTAACAACACGATGCCAAAAGACATTTATTTATTTAAAACATCAGGGTAAGAGTGTGAAGGACTGGATTTCAAAACAGTATTTTCCAACTCTGAATGGAAGATGATATTCATATCTGAAGAGTAAAATTTAATGAGTAAGCATTTATTTTTATCATTTTGTTTCCTCCCTGAGGAATAACACTGATATTTGATTAGATGAACCATGTTAATGACCCCATGCTTCAGAATGAAGAGGACTTTCAGTTAATATCCTTGTGCTTCTTGGTTAATTTTCCCAACACAGGAAAGGAAGAGAGTGTGAGTAGAATGTGGTTGACCCCCATGCCGAGCGCCACATTACCACTTATATTGTGACATTATTTCATGTGCTCTATCATGTTTTGGAAGTTCTTCCATCTTGTGGCTCTTTACTCTTCCTCTAAAATATTGATCCTGCTTTGTCACATAAGAGACCCAAGGCTCAAGAATTTATTCTAGAACAATCTGCACTTCTAGCAACTATGACATTTGCATCCAGGCTTTCTACTAAAGGTAATATGATGGAGAAGGGCCCCAGCAGCTTACTGCATTGAACAGACCCTATAATGGCTTGGGCTCCAAGCTAGTGACTGCATGCCTGTGTGCGTCAAGAATACTATTGCAAGCTTGTTCCTGCCACACCTATTATAGCTCAGATGGCCCAGTAAGTCAAGAACTCCTTGATAGCCTGGCCACACCTTCCTTAGTTTGCCAGCAACTAGAATTTCACATCTTTCCTTCCCTCTGTTCTTCACTCAGGGTTAGACCTAAAGCTGCCTCAGTGTTACGCAGCTCTTCTTTATTTTCTTTTTCAGAGGTTTCTCCAAACAAAATCACTGTATGTCTGATGTGAACGTAAAGTCTTTCTCAGAGAAATTGGACTATCATGATCGTTTATTTCATGCTCATACAATAATGTCATTTATAGGGCAGAGAGAAAGAAAACAGGAATCTTTTAAGAATTTTTTAAATAGAATCATTGAGTATTTATAGAATTGTATATCTGCACATACAAAAATGAGCCTAATTATGGGAATAAGATTGAGAAAGTCCAGTTGTATCTTAGAGTGCCAGATCCTTATTGTTATAGCTTATTTAAAATTAGGGGTGTTTATGGGCACCTAGGTGGCTCAGTCAGTTGAGCAACCAACCTTGATTTGGCTCAGGTCATGATCTCTGGGTCGTGGGATGGATCCCACTGTTGGGCTCTACTCTGATCCATGGATCCTGCTTGGGATTCTCTCATTCTCTCTCTTTCTCTCTCTTTCCCCCTCTCTCTCCCCTTACCCCTTTCCCCAACACATGCTCTCTCTCTAAAATAAAAAAAATATAAATAAAATAAAATATTTAAAATAAAATAAATTAATTAATTAAATTAAATAGTGTTTCTTTTCCTACTTATTGAACTTAATTAAGCCTGATCTTTTAAGCAATCTAAACATGCTTTTTAGTATATTTAAAGTAGCATTGAATTTAAAGTCTATTTTTAGAAAAAGGTAGTCATGAGTTGAGTTTCCTTATATAGCCAGCTTATTTGAACTATGTTATTTGTTGTGACTTTTCTTTTGCCTACCTCCAGCTCATCAGCCAGCCTTCACCAACCTAAAGTAACAAAACTCACTAACATAAGAGTTAGAACCATCCCCATCTAAGAGGCTTTATTGATATCACTCTATTCTTCATATAGAAAAACACGGTTTTTCAGAGTAATGTGGAAAGTATGTTACAAAATGGTAAAAGAGAGGGAAAAATAGCTTTCCAAATTTATTTTACAGGTAGAACTACATTTATAAATATAATTTTATAATTATTAATCCCGGGAGTTACTTAAATAAATTGACTTAAAATCTCAGGTATCTCAGGGACACCTGGGTGGCTCAGTAGGTTAAGTGTCCAACTTTGGCTCTGGTCATGATATCACAGCTTGTGAGTTCGAGCCCTGCATAGGGCTCTGTATTAACAGTTCCGAGCCTGGAGCCTGCTTCGGATTGTGTATCCCTCTCTGCCCCTCCCCTGCTCACATGCCTTCTCTCTCCCTCTCTCTCTCTCTCTCAAAAATAAATGAACATTTAAAAAATTAAAGATATCAAGCAATTCAAATTAAACTGAATCTAATAGGACTCTCTGGCTTTTTTTTTTTTTTTTTTAACAGTTTTGTAAGTCAAGTCAAATATTCAATGGTTACCCACACATAGACACGTGTAATTTTGGTATCTAATTTGTGTTTGAATTTTTCTATCTTTAAATGACAGAAAATTTAGACATATTCAAAATTAAATTTAAATCAATTTTTAGTAGAACAATGAATTTATACCTCAGAACTAGGAGATCTTAGTTTGAAAAATCCCTGAGTAACTCATATGTATGAATATATATGGAACATATGTTTTACATACAAATATTTATGATATTTTTGATCACTTATTTTCTGTTAGAGAAAATTCTGTGACCTAAGATATGTTTCTAGAGACAGAAAAACGATTTCCTAATAATCAGTTAAAATGGGAAAGAAAGAGACACAATATTCTAATAAGTATTTTATTTATATTTACCAAATATTTTTTTCTTTAAATTAAATGGACATAGAATATTTATTATATACATGTACAAGGCAAAGTTTGGTACGTATTTCTTTATTTCACTGAATTAACTTGATTTCTTGGAACTATGGAAACCGTTTAGACCTCTTTTAGTGCTTTGCAAAGTTGTATTATCTTTTTCAGGTTAGGTCACTTCACATAGAAAAGACAGACCTCAGAGTGTACCCCTGAATTTCCCCACGTGCATATTTCTTTAACTAGGACAATTATTTTGGTAATTAATAATTTTAATATTGAGTTTTATACCCAGCATACACTGTTATTGACAGTGGCCTTGACTGATGTGTGCAAGTGGTTGGGAAAATGTATGCATCATGAACAATGCTTCCCACACCAAACATATTACATTTGTGGTTGCAGGAACCATTTGAAGAACCTGTTATAATTTATTCTTTCTTGTGTTTCTCTGTTTGGTGTGAAATCTTTACCCAGCATGAACTAATCTATATTGAGGTCAAGGCTACTTCTACTAGGGAATTCTGTTCTGTTACAATGTAGGGCATGCCAGCTACTGGATAGAGAGAGAGAGTGCTAGTAGGTTAGTTCCATTATTGTTGATCATAATCTATCATTTAAACTGCAGTTGGATTTATTGGGAGAATTTATAGCATAATACAAAACAATTTTGCTAAAGTATAGCATGGGGAGAGAAATGGACATTGATGGGAAGGGCAAAAATAACATGATACTGTCACATTTTGAGAAAATAAAATATGGTTAAAACTTATAAGGCTTTAGTTGTTAAACCATGTATTCAGTGAATGCACAGCAGAAGTTAGATACAGTGTTGGTGTTGTTTTATGATTATATTTTTGAGTATTCTGAACTTCTTAGTCAATAGACAGGCATTGAAACACTGCTATTTATTGGGCCCTTTTGGCAATGACTCTATGCTGCTTCCACCTTCTAAGCCCTCACAAATGCACTGTGAAGATTTACATTCATAACAACTATGGAACCCTGGAGGGAAAGTTGTAGCTATGAAATTTACCTCTCAAACCCATAACATATCTTTGGCAAGGAAATAAGTTACATTAAATTTCCCCCAAAACCCTCCTCACCTTTGAGAAAAATAATGTCCTTAATTCTACCAAAGCACTAGAAAATCTAGGACAAGTCCAAGAATCTGCCAGGAGGGGAAAACTACCAGGTGTTTAAATGGCAAACATCCATGGGATACAGTTGAATGCATAAAGATGAATGGGGATGAAACATTTAGTTTGAAATGAATTCAAGTGAAAATTAAGCCAGACTATGACTGAAGTATAATTTAATCTGTTCATTTTGCTCTAGTTAACCCCCACATATAAAAATATGCACTGAGAAAACAGGAACATGGTATAATATATATTGTAAAAACATATGGTAAGTATCCAAAGAGAAGTGTCAACCTCAAAACCAAGCAAACATAGTGCTCCCACTGGACACAAATTAAACCTGGGAAGCCTGTTAAGTGCATAGCCAGGAAAAATATGAAATATATTATAGGAAATAGGAAAGATAAACCAAAACAGGGAAAGATAAAACAAAGTTGCCAAACTTCACAAGACATTTTACCAACGTGGGTCCCTTTTTTATAGATAGGTAATCATATCTGTAAGGGAAAACTACAGACTAAGCATTGGCATGGAATAAAATACTCTTCAGTTTTTATTTCTTTGTTTTCTTTAAATTTGGTGAGGAAACAAATTATGAATAGAAGCGTGATTGGAGCTGAGATATAAGAAAATAATGAATCCCTTCACAGATAATGCTTATAGAAACTTTTTTTGTCTTTTTATTGCCAAATTATTGAGGTACTACTTATCTTGGAATTTTTGAAAGTTGTAATTTCAAGTATTTTCCTCTATGTAAGAATTTCAGATTTGGTACATAGAAAATTCAGCATTTGATACTTTCTGAGAGTATGTATATATTTTTTTCTATGTAATTATAAATAAATAATATTCATAAATATAAATAAAGAGAGAGGGTGAGAGAGAAAGAGTTGGCTCCAGAAAGAGTTGAGTTCTTTTGAATTTGAAACCTTGAGTGTAAAGCAGCCTGGCAGGTAGAATTTATTCTTCTTCCATGGAACTTCAGTCTTTTTTTTTTTTTTTAAGACTGTCTACTGATGGATAAGGCCCACCTACATTATGGAGAGCAATATGCTTTACTCAAGGCCTGCTGATTTAAATGTTATTGTCATGTAAAAACAACCATTACACAGCAATATCTTCACAGCAGCATCTAGACTGGTGCTTCACCAAATAACTAGGCACCATAGCCTAGCCAAATTATTACACAAAGATGGCCATCACGGTTAAATAAGAATCAGATTTAACATGTAAGAGGAATAATCTAGAAAACTGAACACCATTGAAAACTAGCTGTTTGTAGCAGGCATAATTAACGTTTAGCAAGTGATTACAGTCAGTTTCTGACTCATGAGGACTCAGCTTGTGATTTTTCAACGTTACAATGGTATGAAAGCTGTATATATTCAGTATCAGCTGTACATTGATTTTTGTAACTTTATGTTTTTCCTGGGCTAGTGCTATGTGCCCAATAGTCCTACATTACCAGGCAGTGCCAACAAGCCACGGCATCCAGTCAGCCACACAATCATGACTTAAAATACGTTCACATCCATTCTGCACCCATATAACCATTCCACTTTCCACTTCCAGTACTGTATTCAATAAATATGATCTGAGATATTCAACACTTTATTTTAAAATGGCTTTGTTGGATCGTTTTTCCCAGATGTAGGCTAATAAGTGTTCTGAACACATTTAAGGTAGGCTAGGCTAAGCCATGCTGTTTCAAAAGGTTAAGTGTATTTAATGCATTTTCAACTTAAAATGGGTTTGTCAGGACATAACTCCTTGTTAGTTGAGGAAGATCTGTACTTGCTTCTTGGATTTCCAAATTTCCCAGGCAGCGTCCACTAGTACAGGCCAATAGATTCTGTTTGTCATTTTGACATTGAAATCATTAAGAGGGATGTGTTTTCTCCATTTGTTTGCCATTTCAAAATGTAGGAAGGGTTTCTTAGCTAGGTATTTTTTTTAAAGATTTTTAATGTTTTTATTTATTTCTGAGAGAGAGAAAGACACACACAGCGTGAGCAGGGGAGGGTCAGAGAGAGAGGGAGAGACAGAATCTGAAGCAGGCTCCAGGCTCTGAGCTAGCTGTCAGCACAGAGCCTGATGCAGGGCTCGAATCCATGAACCATGAAATCATGACCTGAGCCAAAGTCAGGCACTTAACCGACTGAGCCACGCAGGTGCTCCATTAGCTAGGTAATATTATATAAGAAGCAAAGCCATATTTTTTTTTTAAGCTAGCTAGATCCCAGGGACTTTCTGTTGTATCAGCCAGGTTAAGATTATAGCATACATTTCGGGGCGCCTGGGTGGCTTAGTCGGTTAAGCGTCCGACTTTCGCTTAGGTCATGATCTCGCGGTTTGTGGGTTCGAGCCCCGTGTCGGGCTCTGTGCTGACTGCCAGCTCAGAGCCTGGAGCTTGTTTCAGTCTGTGACTCCCTCTCTCTCTGACCATCCCCTGCTCACACTGTCTCTCTCTCTCCTAGAAATAAATAAAAACATTAAAAAAATTAAAAAAAGATTATAACATACATTTCATATAAAAATAATTCGTTCTTATTATAAAAGACATGCTCTGTTGACATTTTAAAAAAGAAAGATAAAGGAAATTAAGGTTAGACGAGCATTACTTAAATCTTACTGCATTTTCTTCTAATATTTGAATCCCTATTCTGAATTTGAAATACGATTGTTATTAATCATGACCGACTCACAAAGAAACACATACGACACTAGAAAACATACACACATGTAAGTTGTATTCTTACATTGAAAGACATAACATTGCTTACTGTCCTGAATTTCATATCATTAAAATTCTTCAGAAGTAAAATTAGATGATCATGATAGATATTCATAGGAAAGTCTAAACCCCAATTATCATATATTTATGTTGATTCCAATGTTATGGTAATTGTAATATTATCTGAAAGAAACATGAATATCCTTGACAAGATCCTATTACCAATTTACCTCTTTAATATCCAGAATGTCACTATTGCTCCTCCTAATCAGCTTTCTAACTTTATAGTTAGGAATGCTACAGACCGATAGATTTCAAAATATTTTTTAAAATGTGAACAATTATGAATAGTTGTATTTTGCCATAGCAACAATTGATACATTAGTTTTATATTTAATAACATTTAATGCTTTTTGAAACATTTTATGACAATAAAAAGCCATATTGTACATTTCAGTATTACTAATATATTTTTAAAAACTTAAACATAAATGATTTATTTTTGCCAGATCTTAACATATTGGAGAAAGTGTTTCAGTTGTACCAGGAAATAGAAAACTAAATATCTATGATTTAGTTTCTGCCTTTTAGACAGAAAAACAAGAGAAAACATATCTTTCAAAGTAGATTGGTAATAAGTACCAAGTTGATGACACATTCATTTTCCTATGGTATTAAATAGATTTCACCACATCAACATTTTCCATATTTTCCTGTTTTCTTGAATATTTATTTTTCTTTGTTTTCAATATTGTACTTGATGATGTATTTATTTTCTCCATAAATTGATATATTGGGATTTTATAAATTTAATTTTGAGATCTTCTTATTTAGATTTAAAGCATTTTACATTATATTTTATTTCAAAATCCAAATATTTCATTATTTTGAGAAAAAAATTCAATTTCCAAAATTTTGACATCCTCTTGAAAATTTCTCCTATAGTTATAATATTACTGAAAATCTGACAGTGATTTATAGTAGGTTTTTTTTTTATATGCACATAGTTCTTTGGAAAAGTGCTCATTTTTGTAGCTATTCGTATTGACTAGCATGTATGTCAATGTTTCTTAAATTGTTTCAAATACAAATATAACTAAAAATCACAACTGTGTTTGTATATCTGTGAAATGGTTTTACAAATATAGTTCAATGAGGCATAAAGTTGTTTAAATACATCCTTTAAACAAATGATTCTATGATCTATGTGCCACAATTCAAAATTTCAACCTATGAATATCATTGGCTCTTTTCCAAGCACATGACAATTCACTTTAATAACAAAGCTTTTGCTTGGATGGTTAAAATCTTCTATTTGATATAATAACAGAAATTTAAGATGAAAATCAAATAATCATTGACACCAGTATTCAATTTAAAAATTAAATGAAATTTTGCAGTTAAATCTGAAAATTTCATTATTACAACTAAATTCACATGAAAATGCAGAAAGTTGGGATGCCTGAGTGACTCAGTCAGTTGAGCTACAGACTCTTGATTTCAGCTCAGGCCATGATCTCACAGTTCATGACATTGAGCCCCACATAGGATTCTGCACCGACAATGCATGGAGCCTGTTTCTGATTCTCTCTCTCTCTCTCTCTCCTGCCCCTCCCCATTCATGTTTACTCTCTCTCAAATAAATAAACTTCTTCAAAATTCTAAACTTCTAAAACCTTCTTCAAAAAAAGCTGTCCATGAAAAATTACAATTATATTCATAACTGACTGAAATGTCATATTTGCTTCAAGTTTAGTTATTTGGTTTCCATATACACAGCTATTGTAACACGTGGAAACACTATATTACAAAGTGTGTGACATGGTATTGTTAGTTACAAATATAAGTAAAGTTTTATCATCATTTGATGTATTCTATCCTACATCTTACTTGCTGAAGGCATATTAAGATATCTTCATATTTATTATAATATCATCAAAATAAAAAGACTAACTAAATGTTATGTATTCAACCATTTAATAATTTAGCTATAAAAGGGGTATCAAAGTGATTTAAGTAAATGAACTATCAGGGTACTCATTTGTCCACAAATGACTAATTCCAGCTGGTACTCCTTTGTTCTTTACCTTTAAAATATCAGGTATAAGCTCTACGACCATCATGGAACAGCTGTTCTTTTCTCTTTATTAAAAGGAAATTCACTTAATATTTTTTAATGCTTCTTATTTATTTATTTACTTATTTACTTATTTACTTAAGGGGGTGGGGCAGAGAGAGAAGAGGAGGGAAAAGATCCAAAGCAGGCTCTGTGCTGATCTGATATGAGGCTCGAACTCACCAAGCAGGAGATCATGACCTGAGTCAAAGTCAGATCCTTAACCAACTGAGCCACCCAAGTGCCCTAAGGCAGCTCTTAGCTCATGGACATGGCTCTTTAGCCTCATCTTCACTACCCACAAAAATTAGCTCTCCCTGATTTTTTTTCATTTAAAAAAAATTAATGTTTATTTATTTTTGAGTGACAGAGAGAGACAGAGTCAGAGCAGGGGAGGGGCAGAGAGAGAGGGAGACACAGAATCCAAAGCAGGCTCCAGGCTCTGAGCTCTCAGCACAGAGCAAGATATGGGGCTCAAAATCAGGAACAGTGAGATCATGACCTGCATTGAAGTCAGAGGCCTAACCAACTGAGGCACCCAGATGCCCCTTTTTAATTTTATTTTTAACATTTCTTTATTTTTGAAAGAGAAAGAGATAGGGAGAGAGAGAGAATGAACAAAAGATGGGGAGGGGTATAAGGAGGGGGAGGCAGAATCTGAAGGAGGCTGTAAGCTCTGAGCTAGCTGTCAGCACAGGACCTAATGCAGGGCTGGAACTCAAAGATTGTGAGATCATGACCTGAGCTGAAGTTGGATGCCTAACCAACTAAGCCACCCAAGCACCCCAGCTCTCTCTGATATTTAATTCAAAAGTGAGGAGTGCTTGGGTAGCTCAGTTGGTTAAGCGTCCAATTTTGGCTCAGGTCATGATCTCTTGGTCTGTGGGTTCAAGTCCCACATCAGGCTCTGTGCTGAGAGCTCACAGCTTGGATCCTGCTTCGGATTTTGTATCTCTTTCTCTCTGCCCATTCCCCGTTCACACTCTGTCCCCCCTCTCAAAAATAAAATGAAATAAAAAAATTAAAGGTGAAATAACACATCTACTCTGAGGTTTCTGCATCTGTAGACCCTTATCCACCTAAAAATGGACATGCCTTGGAGTTAGGAAAAATATGTATTATTTTTCCCTCAGTTGTTCTACTGAATCATGTGAGAAGCAGATAGGAGATTTTGGTTGTCTTTGGAAGCTCAATAAACAGATTTCAAAATGGACATAAGGCAAATCTTCAAACCATACACAATACTCTCACCAAGAAATCACACTTCCAAATATTTTATCTGGGGTGTTCCTTTCTCAGCACATGATGACATCTCTTTTAACATAAGCTGTAATATGTGCATGCATTAACACTAATCCAAATGCTAAACATTTGGACATTAACACTAATATCCAAATTTTAAACTAATTAGACTTTCACTGTCTTTGACTATTGACTATTAAAGCACAAGCATCTGAAAGTGCTACAAGTAAGGACTCCTCGAAGGTCACCGTGGAGCTTTGTGTCATGGAGATATTACATGCGTTCACCCCTGTACAAGTGGTAAAGACACACATGTAGAATTTTCCCAAGAAAAGGCTATTGAAGTAAATTATATTTTGCTAGGTGAGGGACATAATGTGATACTTTATAAGTAGCCGAATAGAGAGGAAAAGAGATGAATATGATAGAGAGAGAGAGATGGTCAGTAAATGGGCTCAGACAAAGAATGCCTTATTTGTGTGCCAGCGCTCACACTCATACCTGACCTTGAACACACTGCTTACCCTGCTTTTTTATAAAAATAGGACTCTAAAACCTCTGACATGATGGTTGTGAGAGTAATCTAATACCAGTGACTCAAATGGCACATCTTTGTTTAAGTAACCCTAATGTAGTCTGACACATCCTTTAAAACAATTGGGGAAAAGTAAGATAATGAAATTTCTGCTTGCAGTTATAATGTATTTTTCTTTTCATCTAACTATTCTTTCTTAAGAAAGCACTGTGTTTTATGCAGCCTTATAAATACTTGCACCAATATTTTAAAGCATCTTTGATACCTATTTTTCCCTAGTAGATGATATTCTTTTAAAGCTTTGGTAGTATAATCGAAAGGTCTCTGGAATTTGAGAAAAAAACCCACGATTTTGAGTCCCCATTCTAGCACTTTCCATCTGGCTGCCTTTGGGCACATCTATGATATCTGATTTCCTCATGTCTCAATTTTATCGTAAAGACAAATTGAGGTAATACTCATCACAGTCACATGCAGAATGTGAGGCTCTATTCAAGCATGAATTCTTTTAATCCTGTTCTTATGGAAAACAGGAAAAGTTTTAATTATACAATGGGTTTTAAATTAAACTATAAACTTGATCATGTTGTGTACTAGCCTTTGGTCACTTTTTTTTTTCTTTTTTGCCTAATCATTCAGTAATTCTCATGTGAGAGGTTGAGGGGGAAAAGAAAGCTGCATTTTTTCACATGACCCTTTCCTTTAAGGATAAGAAAAAGTTATTTCAGATGATAGTCACCTTGGCTTTTCACAATAAAACATGCTTCCATTTGAGCTTGCTGCCAGGGAAAGTATTCCTGGGCCTTAATAACATTGTTTTACTTCTTAAATAAAACTGATCTATGACATAAAGAGCTTCCTTTATAATTAAAACAAACAAAAGACAAAGAAAAAAAAGAAAGAAGGAAGAGGGAAAGTAAAAAAGAAAAGAAAGGAGGAAAAGGAAGAGCAGACCATTGAATCTTGATCTATGGGACTAATACGGGACAACGTGTCATAAAATAAGGCACGTCGCTCCTAACTTTACTTGAGCACTGTTTTAATGTCTGAAAACTGTAAGCAGAGAAACAAAAAAATATATAAGATAGATATATAAGATATATAAGATATATGTATATATACACACACACACACATATGCACACACACACATATACACACTTTTGACAGACTTTGACCAAGGGGAAGAAAACAACTCTGAAACAGATGTTTCTTTTCCCCTTTTTGAACAAACATTTTCCTGAAATTCTTCACACCAGATTTTACTAATTAATCTGGAAAAGGGAGTGACGGGGGCTGCTGATGCTAATCACAGGAAGCAGACACCAAACTGCGGTCCATTTTTCCTGTCTTTGACAGCAGCATCTGGCTCCTTGGCAGGCTCTGTCAACCTCTGTGTTGATGTCCCGGGAGCTGCCTCAGGTCTGTCAGTTTCCTGCAACATCGCCGTTAGGCTGAGGCTCACCATCATCATTTTATTTTGTTGTTCGTCACACTGGGTCTCAAGGAAATTCTTTCTTCAGTTTCTGAGATCATACAAATATTGTATATAAGGTCAACCCAACCATGTGTTTCCGTAATCTGAGATGTCCACATAGGTGTTTTACTTCTTAAGGCTAAATTTCATCTTAAATATTGGTGAATTTTATCCTAGAAGGAATGACCAAGTGGAGGAGAGTCAAATACTTCTCAAAGCAAAGCACGAAATTTTTTGAATTTCTCCCATAAATGGAATTACCTTAAACAAGTCAATTGGTTTACTTTATTCTGTTTCATTTATTTTAGTATTGCTGTACCCCAAAAATATAAACGCTATAATTTTGTTAAAATATCTAGTTTATAAATGATTTAAATATGATATTGTTGGGGTGCCTGGGTGGCTCAGTCAGTTGAGTGTCCAACTTCAGCTCATGATCTCGGTTTGTAAGTTTGAGCCCTGCATTGGGCTTATGTGCTGACAGCTCAGAGCCTGAGGCCTGCTTCAGATTTGGTGTCTCCCTCTCTCTCTGATCCTTTCCCGCTTGAGCTCTGTCTCTCTCAAAATTAAAATAAAAACATAAAAGAATTTAAATAAGGTATTGTTTTATTATTATGATAAATTATTAAACATAACTTATAATTTTATATCTTTTTAAAAAACATGCATTTCGAGAGAAATTCCATTATATCAACCAAAATGGTGAAATTAGAGATGGTACAGGAACCATGGCAAATAAAAATTAATATATCTTTTTTTCATCATTGAGCTAAATCATGTCGAGCAAGCCAAAGAAAGCATGGATACATCCTGAACGAGCCTGAGTAATTTGAAAGTCAGTGTGTTGGCTTCATGGCATTTTCTGTTGAAATGAACACGGTTTTCTCAGTTGCCATATTTAAAGCTAAGTACACTGAACAGTTTATGGGTCTTTTGTGAATGATTTACAGATTAACTGTTGAGCCAGACAACTATTGTCATTTCATCAATGATGAAATCTCTCTTAGGGTAACTCTTGGCTGAGAGTTACAACTTCAGTGGATATTATTCATGTATGTAAGTATGCCAGAGAGACATCCCAAATACATCCTCACTTATCACACCCCATTAATAGTAAAAAGAAAACAAAGCATTTAAATAAATCTCCTTATTCTTCGTGGAGTAGGCTGTTTGGAATAATATATATTAATTGGGATAATTTTATTATATCAATCAAATATTAAACAGGATATGCTGGATGTATTTTTATTCATATTTTTCATTCACTAATGTATTCCTTTGAAATGCATTACCTGAACACCTAATATGAGAGAAAATACGAGAAAAAAAATAATTAACAGATAACTATGCACATTTGCATGAAGAAGAAAATAGTCCTAAAGAGATCACTATTGAATGTTAGAGTATATTTCTTTGGGGTGTAAAAGAGGCTTGGGACACTTAAACTCTCAACATAAGCTACTGCTCTGGTAGCCCAAGGGAAACTCTCTGGCAAAGTTCCCGGATATTAAAGCCTTTAGAAAAAGTAATGAGAAGTTAGGAAAAGGGCACACTAAGTCAGTAATTGGATATGAAGAGATCTACCCAGAGAACAAAGTGTGCGTCACACCCAGAAGCATACCTGTATGTACAGAAATACCTTGTTTTATTGTACTTCACTTTGTTGTGCTTTGAGTGTATTACATTCTTTACAAATAGAATATCTGTGGCAATTCCATATGTGGCCAGTCTAGACGTGCCACTTTTCCCTCAAAGTTTTCTCACTTTGTGTCTCTGCATCATATTTGGATAATTCCAACAATAATTCTTTTTTATTATTATTTCTGTTATGGTGACCTGTAATCAGTGATTATTGATGTTATCCACTGCAATTGTTTTGGAACACCATGACCTGTGCCCATGTAAGACAGCAAGTTTAAATGATAAATGCTGTGTGTGTTCTGACTCCTCCACTGACCGTCCATTCCCTGCCTTTCTCCCTCTCCTCAGGCTTCTCTGTTCCTTGAGAAACAATAATATTGGATTTAGGCCAAAGAATAACCCTACCTTGACCTCTAAGTGTACAGGTGAGAGGAAGAATCACACATCTCCCACTTTAAAACAAAAGCTAGAAATGATTAGCTCAGTAAAGAAATGAAATTGAAAGCCTAGATAGGTGAAAACTAGGTCTCTTGTGCCAAACACTTTGCCAAGTTATGATTGAAAAGGAAGTTATTGAAGGAAATTAAAAGTGCTGTTCCAGTGATAACGTGAATAATAATAAATAAAAGTAGCTTTTTTGCTACTATGGTGACAATTTTATAGATAGAAGATCAAACCAGCCACAGCATTCCCTTAAGCCAGAAACCTAATCCAGAACAAGTCCAGAACTCTCCTTATTTCTATGAAGGCTGAAAGGGGTGAGGAAGCAGCAGAAAAAAAAGTTTGAAACTGGCAGAGTTTCGTTCATGAAGTTCAAAGAAAGAAGCCATCTCTATATCAATAAAAGTGCAAAGTGAACCAGCAGGTGTTGATGTAGAAGTTACAACAAGTTATCCAGAAGATCTAGCTAAGATATTTAATGAAGGTGGCTACACTAGACAATACATTTTCAATGTAGATGAAACACTCTTTTATTAGAAGGTGCCACCTAAGACTTTCATAGCTAGCGAGGAGAAGTCAATGGCTGATTTAAATGTTTCAAGGGACAGGCTGATTTTCTTGTTAGGGACTAATGCAGGTGGTGACTTTAAGTTGAAGTCGATGCTCATTGACCATTCCAAAACTACAGGGCCTTTAAGAATTATGTTAAATATACTCTGACCCTGATATAGTCTATAAGTAGATCAACAAAAGCTGAACAGTAGCACATCTGTGTACAGCATGGTTTACTGAATATTTTAAGCACACTGCTCAGGAAAAAAAAATATTTCTTTCAAAACATTACTTCTCACTGACAGTGTACCCATCATCAAAGAGCTCTGATGGATGTACAATGAGATTGATGTTGTTTTAATATCAGCTAACAGAATATCTACTCTACAGCCCATGGATTGAGGAATAATTTAAACTTCTAAGTCTTGTTATTTTAGAAATACATTTCATGGGCACCTGTGTGGCTCACTCAGTTAAGGGTCTGACTTCAGCTAAGGTCATTATTTTGAGGTTCATGAGTTTGAGCCCTGTGTCGGGCTCTGTGCTAACAGCTTGGAGCCTGGAGCCTGATTCAGATTCTGCGTCTCCCTCTCCCTCTGACTCTCCCTCACTCTCACTCTATCTCTCTCACAAAAGCAAATCACATGAAAAAATAAATAAATAAATAAATAAATAAATAAATAAATAAAGGAGGAAATACATTTCATAAGGCTATAGCTACTATTCCTCTGATGCATCTGGGCAAAGTAAATTGAAACTTCTGTAAAGGATTCACCATTCTAGATGTCATTAAGCACATTCATGATTCATGGGAAGACAGCAAAATATCTGCATTAATAGGAGTTTAGAAGAAGTTGATTCCAACCCTCATGCATGACTTCAAGGGGTTCAAGACCTTAGTGGAGGAAGTCACTGCTGATGTGATGGAAACAGCAAGAGAATTAAAATGAGAAGATGGGACCCAATTGCTGCAATTTTATGATAAAACTTTAGTAGATAATGAATTGCTACTTGTGGATGAGTAAAGGAGGTGTTTTCCTGAGATGGTACCTACTTCTGGTGAAGAATGTGGGAGGGTTGTTGAAATGATGACGAAGGAGTTAGAACATTACATAACCAGAGTTGATAAAGCAGCTATAGGGTTTGAAAGGATTGACTCCAAGTTTGAAAGAAGTCCTATTGTGGGTAAAATGCTATCAAATGACATCACAAGCTACAGAGAAATCATTTGTGAAAGGAAAAGCCAATCACAAGCTACAGAGAAATCATTTGTGAAAGGAAAAGCCAATCACAAGCTACAGAGAAATCATTTGTGAAAGGAAAAGCCAATCAATGGCAAACTTCATTGTCTTATTTTCAGTCACCTTAACCTTCAGCATTCACCCTGCCCCTCCCCCCCCCCAACCCCAGGATCATGCAAGTCTACTTTAACATATAAAAGTTCCTTTGGAAACTTCCTTTATCTCAACTTCTCCAAGATACATGCTGGCAATCTCACTCCAATCTTCTGGCCCCATGATATACATTTGAAGGGTCTTGTGACTTGAGGTTTTACTAAATGGTAATAAATAGTGTTTCCCTGAGAGCAGTTACCCCCTCCAGGTCCTAGAAACTTTCTTCCAAAATTCCTTAGAGGCTTACTCTATCTCTAACCCCCTCCCAACCTGAGGGTGTATAATCAGTTACCTGTCGCAACCCCAGCACAGCTCGCTTTAATAAAATCACCTTTTTGCACCAAAGATATCTTGGCCATCGGCTCCGGATCACCCCAACATCACCCCCAAAACCCCATCATCTCCAAGGTAGAGTCTACTTGTCTTGCAGAGATATACATAAAGAAGAACACTTGAATATGCTTCTGTATTAGTTTCCTGTTGTTGCCACACACACACAAAAAAGACTTCAAATATAGTGACTTAAAGCATATTTATTATCTTACAATTGGAGATGTCAGAAATGCAAAATAGGTCTCACCGGGCTACGTTCAAAGTGTTGGCAGAGCTGCATTCCTCCTGGTGGGTTTAGGGGAGAATCTGTTTCCTTGCCTTTCCTAGCTTCTAAAAGCTACCTGCATTCTTTGGCTCATGGCCCCTCCATGAGACATATGGATGATGTAAGGAAAGGTCCCACCACCAAGGTCAGTGACTGCATCTCTGACCTGTGCTCCCATCCCTGCACACCCTTTTTCTCTCTGCTTCATGCAGCATAGCTCCTTCTCTGCTGCTGACTCTGCTTTCTTCTTTTACTCACAGGGTCTTTAGTGATTGTATTGGGTACACCTGTATAATCCAGCATGCTCTCCCTGTCTCTGTAAAGTCCCTTGGGCCATGTAAGGTAACAAAATTACCAGATCCCAGGGATTAAGATTTGGATATCTTTGGAGGGCCATTACTCTGCTTGCCAAACAGAAATATTCTACTTTCTGATTATTTCAGCCAAAGCCAGTTTCAGTTGTTGGCAATGAAGAACCATAATTAAAACACTAGTGTTTCTAAAAGTGTGTTCAATGTACCCAAAGACTGCCTCACATCTACTGAATAGGACTGTTTGAAAGTGAACCAGTGAATATGCATTTTTTTTTTGCCAAGTAATTCTTATGCACAGTAATATCTGTATCCATGATTTTAATGTTGTGTTTACATAAGAATAAATTGTAAGTGTTCTTCTCTTTCAAGAATAACCCTGTGGTTCTTATTCCCAGTTTAAAGGAAAAGGTTGAGTAGGCAGGGGTGCTTAATGGAAAAATCTTGGGCTTTGGAACAAGACTTCAGCTTGAATTTGGGGTCTCATATTTTTCAGCCATTACTCTTCTGAGCTCTATCCATTCACAGTTAAGATTGACCAGCCCCCTCCCCACTGTCTCTAATAAGAATTTTCTCGTCCATGTGCAAAACCATATCACTGATTTCAATAGATTAAAATAAAGGCAGAATAAGATATTTTTATAACAAATAATAGTGCCTAGAACATGGTAGGCATACAAAAAGAAGTTTCCCTGTCAAATTTCTGCGCAATATGTATATCCATAAAAAAATAACTCCCGCACAAACTTAAGATGCTGCTTAATGTTCCTTTTACTGGTCCCAGAATTTTGCATTTTCTAATTTTCCTTTAGTCAGTACTGAGCTGTGGAGATTATGTCAACCCCTCCTTCCTGTCCAGATGTCCTTTCTCTCCACAGTTTTACTTCAACAACTTCTGGATGCAGCCTCTGTTGCCTGTTGATTTTTGTTCAGGGTTTTTGATTAAGAGGTTGTGGCATTTTAATCTCTGTAAAGTATTTCTCTGTGGACTTTTCCAGACAGCCCCTCTTTCATCTGGACCTCCTTTAGCCTTCAAAGGCACCATTCAGGGCCAAACCTGAGGTAGGTTTAAGGCCTGGAGTAAATCATATTGGGAGGCCCCTGCTTTCTGGTTAAAAGAAGAAAAGGAGAAGTGGTAAGACATGAGGAAGGATCTCTTATGCTGGAGAAGCATGAAGGCGAAGGCATCAACATTCCAGGTGTCTGGCTTCTGTGCCCTTTAAAATGTGTGACTTATATTTACTGTTGTGCTCTTTGAGGTTCAGACCTGTGTAATTGTCAGATAGTTTAATAAATAACCAATTCATACTCTAGTCTTTCTGATGGCATTTTTAGAAAACAGTCCATAATTTTCATATTTTTCCTCCAAAAAGTATTTCCTAGTAAATCTTAAATTATTATCACCACTAAAAACTTACATACTCATTTATAGTTGGCATCAAATGAGCTTATTTTTATAAAGAGTAACCGAACTATATTAGCATTGGAGAAAAGACTCAATCACATTGCAGTAATATACCCAGCAAAATAAGTAAAACATCTGGTCAAACAGCTGTATTTTGATGTATATAAACCATAAAATTGAATTGACTAATTTTTATGAGTGATTTTCCTCTCCTTGCTTAAAAATATTGATCATAACTCCATTTGCTTTGGAAAATGGATTTCCTATTTTCTTTGAAGTTCACATGTATGTGGATTTCAGCATCTGTGTCTCTATTAGGGAAGGGCAAGAAAGACACCCAACAGGTGATTTACTGCAGTTGAGAATTTTCAGATCAGAGAGTTAGAAAATAGAAGACCAGATATACCACAAAACTTCACTCACCTACACTATTTATAAAATACTTAATAACTCTCTTGAACAATATTTAGCTAACATTAGTCTCTTTGTTCCTCTGAAAACAAGTAATCTGAACCAGCTTCTAAAAAATAAGGCTACCATCATCCCCTCAACTCTTGCCCAATTAGAATTAAAAGATGACCTTTTTGGTCAGCATTTTTAGAACTATCCATTTTAAACCCTCTAATTGATGACCTCCACTTTCATGATCTTTGTGTGCATATGAATTACCCACAAAGTAGTAACAATGATTTTAAAAATTCTGTCCCTTAGTGTCTTACCTTGTAGAGAAATGACACAAAATATTAGTTTCCACACTTAAAAGGATAAGAGGGGCATCTGGGTGGCTCAGTTGGTTAGGCATCTACTCTGGATTTTGGCCCAGGTTATGATCTCACGGTCATGAGATTGAGCCCTACGTGGGGCTCTGTGCTGACGATACAGAGCCTGCTTGGGATTCACTCTCTCTCCCTTTCTCTTTACCCTTCCCCTGCTTGCATGCATACTCTCCTCTCTCTAAAAATAAATAAAATTAAAAAAAATTTTTTTAGAGGGGCGCCTGGGTGGCTCAGTAGGTTAGGCGTCCGACTTCGGCCTCAGGTCATGATCTCACGGTTTGTGGGTTCGAGCCCCGCGTCGGGCTCTGTGCTGACAGCTCGGAGCCTGGAGCCTGTTTCAGATTCTGCATCTCATTCTCTCTCTGTCCTTCTCCCACTTGTATTCTGTCTCTCTCTGTGTCTCAAAAATAAATAAATGTAAAAAAAAAAATTAAAAAAAAATTTTTTTAGAAAAGGACAAGAGCTGCCTCTTTTAAAAATTGAAAATAAAGCTATGGAGTTAATGTAAGCACATATTAAATATGCAAATTTGTCATTTATATGTATATTTATATATATAATTGAAAATCATTCATGCTTTTAATATTCTCTTTCATTCTAAAAGTTCCCCTTCTCCATTTTTCTGGAACATAAGAGAATAGAGATATTATTTTTAAAACCCAATAATTTCATTCCTCAATCTGATGTGTGATTTGCTTCCTCTTAAATTATTAAAGAGTAAGCACCTGCCATATGCCCAACATGTATTAGAGACACAGAAAAGGTCACGGACAAATTTATTGCTCTTGGAAAAAAAAAACTCACATAATTTCCTCCCATTCTTAGCCACTGATTCCTTCAGAAGTTTCTACCACTCTGTATCATTAGGTTGTAAAGAACTTATTCCAGACCGGATAGAGAAACGCTACCATTCCGCATTAAAGATGTGACATCTTCCAAGGTCTATCATCTCTGTAATTTTCCCTTTTCCCGAAACACGAATTTTAATCCTGAGCGGCCAGGCAAGGATGAGAAGGACTCCCTTTCCTAGTCAACATGAGTAGAGGATATGTGAATGGTGTGTCTTAGAAAAAAATAAAATAAAATAAATTAAAAAAGAGGTTTATAGAAGAAGGGAAAGAACATCCTTAAATTTCACTTTACTGAAACAGACAGAAAATAAGTGAGAGGGCAGTATTTACCATATACTTTCTCACTAAAGCTGGGACAACTGTGTCACATTAAGTGCCACCCTAATGAAAAGAGAGAGTTTGGACCATTGGCTAAGATGCAGCTGGTCTGCTGGTTTGGAGTGAACGTAGCAGATATTGGCAGTGATGGGGAGGGAGGAGGGGGTAGTGTCCCTCAGAGTACCAGTTCTCAGAGGAAGTGATGGAGCAAGAGAAAGATCCAACCAGCCTGCCAGAGGGAAGACATCTGCATCCCCTATGATTCTGTTTTCTTAGTGCTGCTGCCTTTGAGTAGGGTATGTGCATTTAGGGTTATGTTTTAGCATAAAGTTGCATCTAAAAATGCAGTCGGGTTGGTATCTGGGATTCAGGAGTCTAGTTAGATGTCAGGGGTCAACTCCACTGGATTCTAGTCCTATCTTTCAAATGGCCTTTGACAGGTAGGTACACTCTCCCATCAAATGGATTTCTCAACTTGATTAAAATGTAATCTGTCATTGCCTTTACTCTGTAAAATTTACACAAGCACACATTTACACTTTGTTTTCTGCCACAAGCTCAATTTTAGGAGACAGAAACGAATTTGTCAACACTTTTCGAATGAAAGAATACATACAAAATGCATTTCCCTTAACACAATAATAAAAAGGAGACGTGGAAGAAAAGGTGAAACATGAAAATACATTGTAACTGTCGTTGGCAAAGAAAAAGATGAAAATGTCGCAAAAAATAACAGCCTACTCAAGATTTGAGATCTAAGTGATGAATCCCATATTTCTAAGAGGAGGAAATGGCCTCCGTGCTAGCAGCAAATAACTGGGCTTTCTGTTATTTGTTGAGCAAATTACTGGGAGCTGAAAAATAAGAGGCATGCAAAATCACCTTACAGCTGACTTGTTCAGCAAAGTTCAGTGGATGTAAAGGGGTGAAAGCTGTGCCTGGCAAGAAATAAGAGAAATTCAGCAGGTTAAAAAAAAAAAAAAGGCCGCCACCCACTACTGCTATTAAATAAGTATTACAATATTGGCAGTGGCACCTGGGTTTTACTCAAAGTCAGAGAGAGAAAATGGAATCTTGGCAGATTAAAGCAATAGTCGTGCTGAAAATGTAAACACAGGTACCAAGATACACACACACACACACACACACACACACACACACAGTATAAAATTTTTTTCATTTGTTTCTCTTCAGGCAAATTAGAGTGTGGACTTCCCGGCTAATTACCCTTATCCTGACTCCCAGAGAGCCGACCGCCTTCTCAATAACTTACAGGTGACTTATTATTTTTTTTCCCTGCCAGTTCTGCTCTGTGTTTAAATCAAAAAGGCAGATAACCCATTTGTATCAAATTATGCATGACAGTTTGGGGAGTGGGTTATATACTTCTATGAGAGGCACAAACCTCAAGCTGTTGCATTTCATTACCCACATGGCTCTCAGTTCCAGAGGCAAGGGCTTTTGTAGTGTTTAAAGATAACTTCTTGCAAGTTTGTTTGCCTCATTGTGAGGAATTCGAAGAGATTTAAAGGGGTTGTAAAAGGTATGTCTCCCAAATATGCTATCTGTTCCTTGAATTTGGAGGAACAGAGAAAAGCAAAAGACAAAACAACAGAAACAAAACTAAACAACAAAAATCATAGTGTGTGAAACATCTACAGTCATTCTGCAAATGGTGGGGTTGTCTTTTTCTCCACATTTAGCAGTTGCTTTAAAAAAATAATGTTTATTTATTTTTGAGAGATAGAGAGACAGCCAGAGCAGGGAAGGGGCAGAGAGAGAGGGTGACACAGGATCCAAAGCAAGCTCCAGACTCAGAGCTGTTAGCCCAGAGCCCAAAGCAGAGCTTGCACTAAGAGTCTTGAGATCATGACCTGAGCCAAAATCAGATGCTCAACCGAGTCACCCAGGTGCCCCAAGTTTATTATAGAGAGAGACATACAGAACATGTGAGCAAGGGAGGGTCAGAGAGAGATAATCCCAAGCAGGCTCCGCACTGTCAGCACAGAGCCCGAGGTAGGGCTCAAACCCACAAACTGTGAGACCATTACCTGAGCTGAGATCAAGAGTCTGATGCTTAACCAACTGAGGCACTGGGCTCCCCTTAGCAGTTACTTTTGAATACCTTGTGAGGTTTTAGATATATGTGATCGACTAGTGTTTTGGGATCTTCTTTCAGAGTTGGATATATTACTTCCTTTGTTTCTGGGCATCAAACTAGCCAGGTTGGGATTGGGAAGGAGAGTGTCCAGTCCATGGCAGATAGCTTAGGCTATATGGTAATATATGCAGACTCTACCAGAGCCAGGATTTTGTTTCAAAAGAAAAAAGTGCGTGCCTGAGAAAGCATAGCTTTGCCCCATAAATCAAAAACTTTAAGCTGTCTTTATTGAGCCATTTGATCTGTTATAGAATAAGCTGGTTTTGTAAGGATCAAGGATAAGGGCTGATTGTACTTTGGCCGAAACCAGTTACAGATACTTCTCTGGTCTTGGGACACACCCATAGTTGACAGCCTTCTGGTCACAGATCAGTAAATGTAACAAATCCGCTTACCCCAATATGGTACATGTTGGCCGCAAAGTCAAGTGGCCATTACATAAAAATAAGAGGTAAAAGAGGCAACAAAGAGTTCTTTACTTTCTGGGTAGTGTTCTGATACATCCCAGATCATGTGATACCTAGAAACCCCAAGAACAGCAAGCACCTCTATTTTCATGGATTTGATCTCCCACCCACTTACGTGTATTGAAGACACCCCCGTCTTCTTGTTCTCCAAATCCAGTTAATGCGACACTTTCAGTCACCTGGACCAGGAGGCAGTTCTAGGGATTGGAAAGTGGTCAGATTCTCCCCCAACTGAATTGTGTCTCAGAGCCAGAGGGCTGAGATAATCCCGAGGCAAAACAATGAAAGTGTATATTCCTTCAAAATGACAACAAAGTAGACATAGAGAAAAGAGCACACTTCAGATCAATAAATGCATGCCAGGTATTGAGGTTTTAGTCATTTGCTGCATGAGCACCAGTTGAATTCCTTATCTGATTATGTTCAGTGATACTCCTCTGTGAGTCTCCAAAACTTACTACTCCTGTACCCGCTGGACTGGAGAGCTAGAAGGGATGTGACCAGAATCAGGGCCTTTGCAAATTTACCATCTTTGATAGCGGTGAAAATGTCTGTGATTCCACAAGGAATGCAATTATTCTTATTTTTGCTGCCATATAAAGGAAGTTCCAGAGACTTCTGTATGAGCTTTCCTATCAAAACAGCCTGCGTCCCAGAATGCTAAAGTAGAAGCCTGACAGTTGCTAAGGACATATTTCAGCTATGCATTCAAGAAATGGAAGAGTAAGCATGTGAATTTTTGGATCATTCAGGCTCTGTGATACAGACAAACATTACAATGCCATTTACTACTACCCTTTACAAGTCGTGTCTCTAGATCACAGTTTTTCTACACACCCAGCAATTAGAAGCTCAGAGCCACAGGCAGGAAAAAAAAAAAATCCATAGTTTTCTGAGTTATTTCCCAGTCTTCTTCTTTAAGGAAGAAATATCTACAGAAGTTGATTATTAGTTGCAATTGTAATAGTTAAATCTTCAAAGTTATCAGGCTTCTTCTTTAAAAGTCTGGGAGTCCATGAAATAATTTAAGAATATAAAGCAGGTGAGATGTCACAGGTCCCTACCATGGTTGGTTATAAGAGTCAGGTAGGATGTGAGTAGGATGGATGCCCATCTGTTTTTGCTTTTTAGCCCTATGATCAGCTAAGCACAGTCAAATACCCTGCAGATCGCACCATTCAGATTACTATGGTAAACTGCTGCTTCTCCAGACTCAGCAACTTAATAGCTCTCTGAAAGTTATGCTGCCTGTGTCTCTGCAACCATGCTCTCCTCTCACTCTCATTCTACCTGGGAGATCATATCAACTGCCCCTCTCCCACCAGCTACTAAAATAATTTTTTAGGAATGCTTGCACTCCCCTCCCAAATGTGTTTCCAAAGTGTTTGGGGGTAACGGTAACTTCTAGGTCCTTTGTGAATCAGAATTTGCTTGGGTGGAGGATTGAACAAGAAATTTGCAGTCATTTATTTTAGTCTCCATAGTCTTTGGATTCCTTCCCCTGGAATCTATCAGTTTTCGTCATATCAGTGCTGTCATGGGGCACTACGGAGTCTGTTTTTGCTGCTAATTCAGTAAGTGGGATCTATAATTTTGGATAAGTGTACCTATGTGTCTAAACTCAGTTTAATCTTGGGGCGCCTGGGTGACTCAGACGGTTAAGTGTCCAACTTCTGACTTTGGCTCATGTCATGATTTCTCTCTCTCTCACTCTCTCTCTCTCTCTCTCTGCCCACCCACCAACTCATGTTCTAAATAAATAAATAAATAAATAAATAAATAATAAATAAAACCTAAATAAATAATAAGGTCAGCATAATCCAAACTATACTGTTTCTTTCTCCTTCATCAAGTACTCCCAAGATCTATTTCAGATACTCATCAGAACTTTATAAATTAAATTAACTAACCTTTTGTGATGTACACTTTGTCTCCTAGATGAAATGGGAGCTGATTCTAGTTATAGAAATGGACACAAAGGGATAAGAAAGGGGAGGAGGGCCCATGGAGAAAACTCGTTTCACGTTGCCAAGTAACTTCATCACCTGAGGAAGGTCTAAGTGTCTTCAAGAAAGCCTGAGGGTCTGGAGGAAGGCAGGTTAGGGGTGATCGCGCAGTGCAGTATCGCAAACCCAGTGTTTGACTCCTCATCGCTGTCTGCTTCAGGATCCTTTTGTTTTCTGATTCATGTAGTCACTTTTACAGAAGATATTAGGAGAGACTGAATTCGACTCCTTTTAGAATGCAGCAATGCTTAGGCTTGACGTGGCATTTAGATTTTCATTAGTTTAGTTATGCAGCTGCTTAAAATTAGTTTCTTTATCATCAGTCCTGAAAAATTCCCCAGTTTTACTTAGTATTCTCTTACCCTGTATTCAAGGATCAGAGCATGCCATTCTCTCTCTCTCCACTCCTCCCCCCTTTAGCCATGCAGTAATATTCCCAGCAGCCAGTCCATATTCAGTTCTCAGCATTTCACGTCCTTCCTACTTTTCCCATAACAATGACCACTCACCTCCAAACCAAGCCTCAATGAACACTTCATTTCAGACTACCACCAGCAAGAACTTAACTTACTCTTCCATCTAATATTCCTGCTCTGATTATTAAAATGAATTTTCACTTAGCCAGATAACCAATACCAGATGATCTGATTTCCCTGATGATTTCTTGCCTGCATCTCATACTCTGCCAGGTTCTATACCAGTCAAGTTCTGTAGTGATGAAATCAGAAATGAACCCCTGCAAATTTGAACAGAGACCCCTACTAATTTGAACCCCTGCTTTTAGAATAGAATGGAGATAGGTCATAGAATCCCTTGGAAGACTAAGAACCGATATCAGATACTGAGAAAGAAACTAGACATGTTGGATGTACAGTGACCAACTCATGCTGGCTTGTCCGGAACTCTCTCACAGTTGTAGCCCTGAAAGTGTCATGTCCTAGGAAGTCCCTCAGTCCTGGGCAAGTTGGAAAGAGTGGTGGCCCTACCCGGAGTGCTATAGTAACACCTCAATTCATACTGCAAGAGTAGCCTGGTTGTGTCACACTGTCTCCAATACTGAATCTTAAAAACTGTCGGGACACCTGGGTGGCTCAGTCCGTTAAGCATTCGACTCTTGGTCATGATCTTGCAGATTGTGAGTTCAAGCCCTGCTTTGGGCTCTGTGCTGAAATCACAGAGCCTGCTTTGGATTTCTCTCTCCTCTCTCTGCCTCTACCTGGCTTGCTGTTTCTCTCTCAAAAAATAAGTAAACCAACATAAAAAAAAAAAAGAGGAAGAAACTGTCACTGGTTCTACTGTGACCATTGTGTTTTGAAATTACGCCACTGCTAAAATTCTAACTAGTCCCACCAAGGTTTTTTTTGTTTGTTTGTTTGTTTGTTTGTTTTTTGGCCTTGCTGAAGATTCAATATCCAGATCCAGATCATCTGTTTTGGTCTCTTGCCTGACTCTACTAACTATCAAGGGTCAGCTTTTGCAGGATTTGTGGCTTCTTTTCCTTGGAGGCCTAGCTCTTGGATCCTATTAGGACTTTTATGATACTACAAAGAAAGAAAAGGGGGGAGACAAATTGCATTAGAACGCTGAGTAAACAATAAGATGGGTCAAAGAACAGAAACCAAAAAAAAAAAAAAATGTTGGGGTCATAAAAAACTTATACAAGAAGGTGATATGCTTCACCAAATCAAGTAGGAAGGACATGAAATGCTGAGAACTGAATATGGACTGGCTGCTGGGAATATTAATGCATGGCTAAAGGGAGAAGGAGTGGAGAGAGAGAGAATGGCATGCTCTGATCCTTGAATACAGGGTAAGAAGGTGATATGTAAAAAAGCATCAGAAATGAAACTTTGTACGTCATTTTGTCACACAGCTATAGGAGCTGACAACCTTCTTATCCTATACATGGGAAATGAGCACAAGGATAGACTGACTATTTACCACCCAAAGCAAATCCCCCAAAGGATCAGAATGTGAGATGCTCAACCTAGATCATTGACATCTTGGGTCCACTTATTTTGGCAGTATTTGGTAATGTTATTTTCCATGAATATTATTTAAATATTGAAGGGAAAGTAGAATTAAAGTTGAATTGGAGATAATAACTGTTGCCAATGTAACTTTTTTGGAAACATTGAGTCTGAATTCTGATTAGAAGGTGTGAGAGATAAGCATACAAAATGCCAGTCAGCTTGAAATGAGTCCTTTCTCAGTTCCGTGGAGATCTGTCTCTACCATATTGTCTACGTATATTTTCACTTCTTTGACATTCTGTTGTCACATGGCGCTAGAAGACTGGACAGGGAAATTAAAAAAAAAAGTTATTGAAAGCCTTTCTGTTCTTTCTGAACTTCTAATTAGATTCTCTGGAGTTATTATGCTCCTGGTCAGGCTGAATGAATTGTGGGTGATAAGAAATAACCTCCGTCAACAGCTTAGTTTTGACTTCATAAACTGAAGTATGATATGACTGTGACATAAACAGTATCATCAAAAACTCAGACAAAAAGACTTGGAAAAAGACTTGGACTCCATCTTCACATATTCCATTTCTAAGACATTTTTTATTGTTGACTTCAGGGGAAAATTGTGTAAATATAATAACAAGAATGGCATCCAGGGTTGTAATGAAAGTAAAATCTGTGTCTATACAATTCTGTTTTAAATTTCAAACCAGGGCGGGCACCTGGGTGGCTCAGTCAGTTAGGTGTCCGACTTCAGCTCTGGTCATGATCTCATGGTTCATGGGTTCAAGCCCCACATTGAGCTCTGTGTTCACAGTTCAGACCCTAGAGCCTGTTTTGGATTCTGTGTCTCCCTCTCTCCTCTGACCCTCCCCTGCTTGTGCTTTGTCTTTCTCTGTCTCTCAAAAATAAATGTTAAAAATTTTTTAAAAAGAAAAAGAAAAATTTCAAACCTGGACAATTTTTTTAATTGCATAAGATATAATGTAACGTGTATTCAGTTTTAACAAAATAACATTCTTCAATCATGAAATCAGAAAGAATATTAATAGAACAAAGATGACCTAATGACTTTAAATCTTAGACTTCCCTACTCAGTGGATTTGGTAATGAGACTCTGATAATCCCAGCTCAACATTTTCAACCATGGAGTCCAGATCAGAAAAAAAAAATTGCTCTATAATCTTTTCAAACATCCATGTAGATGTTTATTAGATCTTTTAGTTGTCATGGCCACTGTGTTCTCTGTTGCTGACCTCCAGCTTATATCTGAGAGATGTAGGTGAAATTTTGTTATAAATTGGGTTCAACCTTTGCCTGGGAAGACCAAAGGTGTTTATAAATAGCTGTTCTATAGATGCCTCCTGCACTGAGCTCCAGAAGGATGTGCATTTATTAGCTCACTCACTGTGTGCATTTTTAAATGAAATACTGGAGAGAAGTGTAAGAGATCAAGTATATCGCAGACCCATTAATAGGCTAACAGTATAGGCCACATTTTCTTTTCATCAAATCTGACAGCTTTAGTGTTTACAATACCATGACCTACTTTGAAAGAGTTCCACCTATACAGGGTGAATTAAAAGCTACAAATATCAAAGTGTAGCTCATCAACTGGTAAATAGCCCATCATTAATCAACCAATTAATAATACTTATGTGGACACATCAAGTTTCACTTGTTTCCCCTTTTTTAACTGAGGAATCAATATAGTTCCTTGATGTGGTAAAAATACTAATGGGGAAGGCAAGATATGATATGCTAAATGTTTTTCCTTCATCAATCCTAAGAGCAGTTACTAAATTAATTTTTAAAAATTCAGTGTAACAATGGTTGCATGTTTACCAGACAATGTTGCAGGTCAGTTTTGTGAGCTTATTTTGTTTGCTGGGAAAATTCAGATTCATTTTACTTTCATGTAAAAATAAACTTTTTTAGAATGCATATGTGGGCAACAATATACAAAAAATAATATAGGTAAGAAAAATGATGGCTAGGGTCAGTTTTATTTTAACAGGCTTAGCATGAGGAAAAA
Source organism: Hyaena hyaena (assembly GCF_003009895.1). Lineage (NCBI taxonomy): Eukaryota > Metazoa > Chordata > Mammalia > Carnivora > Hyaenidae > Hyaena > Hyaena hyaena. The sequence continues at coordinate 147,009 of NW_024081667.1, forward strand.
ATTAAGCACAGAAGAAGTGAAAATTTGCTCAAAGGGAGACTTTAATTCTTGAAATCAGAGTAAAATATATCATTTCCTTGCCATCAACTTATATTTTGATACTTTCAGTGAAAATTTTCTGTTGAGGCATCTTGAAGATACTCTTCTTCGACTTTGAGGGTTTTATTACCATTCTTCTTTTACATTAAAAATACAATAAGGTATGTGTTTCCTAAATCTTAAGGTACCATTTTAGTCTCTTATTTTAAAGCATTTGGTTATAGGCGCGCCTGGTTGGCTCAGTCGGTTGAGCGTCCAACTTCGGCTCAGGTCATGATCTCACGGTTCGTGGGTTCGAGCCCCGCGTCGGGTTCTGTGCTGACTGCCAGCTCAGAGCCTGGAGCCTGTTTCGGATTCTGTGTCTCCCTCTCTCTCTGACCGTCCCCTGCTCACGCTGTCTCTCTCTCTCTCTCTCTCTCTCTCTCTCTCAGAAATAAATAAAATGTTTAAAAAAATTTTAAAAAAAATAAATAAAGCATTTGGTTATAATGCCATTCTCCTGATATATAACTTTGTGTAAGCAGACAGTAATGGTAAGAGGACATTAGGAGCTAAGAATGGCCTCAGGTTAAGACCAGCAAGAAAACAGGAACGTCAATCCTACAACCACAAGGAAATGAATTCTGCCAACAACAGTGAAATTGAAAGGGGGCTTATGAGCTATAAATGAAACCATCATCCTGGCCAACACCCAAATTTCAACATAATCAGACAGAACAGAGGACCCAGCCAACTGGTGACAAGACTCATGACTCATAGAAAATGTGAGATAATATATGTGTGCATACAGTTGCCTTATGCTACAAAGTTTGTGGTGATTTATTGTGCAGTATAGAAAGCTAGTACAAAATAAACACTCCTCCATGTCTCATGAATGCATTTTTTAAAAATGTTTATTTATCTTGAGAAAGAAAGAGAAAAAGAGAAAGAAAGAGAGAGAGAGAGAGAACACAAGCAAGGGAGAGGCAGAGAAAGGATGAGAGAGAATCCCAAGTAGGCTCTACAGAGAGAGCACCCACGCGGGGCTCTATCTCACAAACTGTGACATCTTAACCTGAGCACACAGTGCTTAATACCTGGCAGATATTTCCATAGATGGGTATTTAAATAAAAGGGTGGGTGGGAGAGTTGACATAAACTTTTTAGTTCTATCTTGATTTTCAATCTATCACTCCTTTCCCACTCCCAGTTGCTCCAAAACATACATTTAAGATAGACGTAATTATCTGTCTTATGAAGGGGCTGACCCTTTATTTGCTAGTCAGACATGCTGAATGTTTACATTAAATAATTCAAACCGTAGGTTATTGTTATCCGGAATTTGGTTGTCTGGGAAATATTTTCAAAAAATGATCGTCTCTATTCCTTAAAAATTAAGTGGTCATTAATATTTGGCAAGCTTAATTAAAGTTCCATAAAACTAAACTCGAGCTTTTGATTATGGTATGAATGCTTTTTTTGTCTGAAAGAGCCATTGGAGGAGGATATTAACCAAGTCAAAGAACAACACTATAAAATAGGATTGTGTTGACCAGACTGCTCTTGATGAAGCCACCATTGTTCACTGTTATATAGTACATATATGTTCATGTACTTATAAAAAAATGTCTGGGGAATTTTCTGTCTAAGACCAGCAGTCAGGGGCGCCTGGGTGGCTCAGTCAGTTAAGCGTCTGACTTCAGCTCAAGTCATGATCTCATGATTTGTGGGTTCAAGCCCCGCATCAGGCTCTGTGCTGCCAGCTCAGAGCCTGGAGCCCATTTCAGATTCTGTGTCTCCCTCTCTCTCTGACCCTACCCTGATCATGCTGTCTCTCTCTCAGAAATAAATAAAAAACATTAAAAAAAAAAAAAAAAAGACCACCAGTCAATAGTAATTTGCTGTCACTCAATTGGGATACACTAAACTATCCATCAATAGTTGAGTACAAAGCCCAAGTAACCTAGACCCAGAGTCAACCTCTAAACACCAGAGAGAAATAAATACCACCTGGTATAGTAATAGAATTTTTTTTTCCTTTTTTGTCTCAGAGAAATTCGTACGTAGCATCTTCACATAACAAATTTCAAATGAACTTGACAAATGTTTTAATGTTGCTTAGAGCTCACATAAATGCTTGCAGTAATTGTTTGTTTGGGGCTAAAAATTGTTCTTAAGTGTTATTAACATTTTATTGTGGTTAATAAAAATAGCCACTTATTAAAGTAAAATGTCAGTAATAAAACCAAAGGTATAATGAGAAAAATAAAGATCACTTATGTGACACAAAGCATCATAATGGTTGAAACATGGGTTTAAGAATTTGACTACCTGGTTCCAACACTGTGACCTCAAACAAATGATTTAATTCTGTTTCTTCAACATTGAATAAAAATAACTCACATAGTTGTACTGTCATAAGGATTTAGAACATGGCCTTACACATAACAATTACTCAGTAAGTTATTATTTTTATTATAATTATTATTATTATTTTGTGAATTTAAAGAGAGCTATTTTTCTTGAATTTAAATCAATAAAAAAGTATATGCTATTTGCATTATTATTGTCAAAAATCCAACTAAATCCCTGTAGCGTGATTATAGATAATTTTCTATAAAAATTATATTGTAAACTGCACAGGTTGTACTTTATGATTTTTTGCTTTCATATAAAATGCACATTATCATATAAATAGTAAACATTTAAAATTTTTCTTTCATATCTAATTTAATTTTTGGATATTTAGTTATTATTATCTTGGCACGAATATCACTGAAAATCCATTTCTACTCTCAGAACTCAAAGCATCATCAAACAATAATTGACAAGAATTCTATATTGAGACTTCATTATGAATGAAAACTAAACCCAAGAATTGAAATTGGCACACCCCACGTTTTTCAGAGTTTTCACTGAAATACTGAAATGCCTATATAAAAATAGAGAAATTGATAGCAGAGCTGGAAGCTAGGGAAAGAGGACATATCTATTCTCGATGGCCTGAGGAGTTTGGAAAAGATAATGTTCAAGAGAAATTCTTGTAGAAAAGCATATGAGTTACAATAAGAGAAGTCAATTCCAGAGATTGGAGTGAGTGGGTATGGCAGATTCAGAAGGGAAGGGTTTATTTAGCGTTTGCTGCACATTAGACCACCTGAGGAAGTTTTCAAAAACAATCACATTCTTGGGCTGTCTGAATGGCTTAGTCAGTGGTATGTGGAAGTCTTGATATCATCTCAGGTCATGATCTCACAGATGTGAGATCCAGTCTTGCATCTTGCTGAGCACAGAGCCTCCTTGGGATTCTCTTCCTCTTTCTCTACTCTTCCCTACCCCCTCAAAATAAATAAATAAACTTTAAAAATAATCTCATGCAGATCTGATTTCAGAGCAATTAAATCCTAATCTTGGTTTCCAGGGGAACTCTATGCATCTCTTTTCTTATACAAATTTTCCAGATGATTCTATGTCTAGGAGATGGCTATGAACCACTGGTCTGGGAAACAAACATTAAATATACCTGCATTTCCTGGGGAGTACAAGGATTCCACTACACAATACCTAGCTGTTTCACTCACTCTCAGTTTATGCTTGATGTTGGAATAGGTTGGGTAAAGCTGAAGGGTACTGAATAGCAGTATGCTTGTGAGAGAAGGCAGGGGAAGGTAAGCCAATATTAATGGGCATTGGCCCATTAATATTTATTGTAAACTCTGAAGCTTTTATGTTGAAGAAGAAAAATTTGAGATGACAAAATATCAAATATATCAGGCAAAATAATAAATATAAATGGGTTAAAAATTCCAATAATAAATTTTATGCAAGAATGCATAAAAATAATGTCATGCCACTTACAGCAGTAAAACAAAATCATTGAAAAATGTTAAAAGGGAAAGAAAAGATATATCAGGCAAATGAAAATATAATATCACTAGGAATTGCATTTCAATATCTGTGTCAAATAAAATGAAATTCAAAGCAAAAGCTACTGAAAAGGCAATGGTAAGTCATTTTATATTGATAAAACGTGGAATCTACAAAGAATTGTCAAAACATTTTAATGTGCTGACTAATGTCTCGAATATATTGCAGCAAAGTCCTAAGGAAAGCAAAGAGATCTTTGAATTTGAAATATGAAATAGTAGAGACTTAATACTTGTGTCACTCTTGGTATTCTTGACAGCATTTTTTACTAAAATAAAATAAAAATTCCAGATCTCTGCAACTAATTTTATTGTTTATTTTATTGTTATAATTTTATTGTTGTATTCATTAACCTAATACCCAAATTTCAAGGTAGCAAAACAAACAGCATTCAACAGAATAAAAAGAATAAGCCTGATTGCCAAAATAGATGCTTCATGTATGTAATTATATTGAATTATATATTTAATATATTAGAATTAAGTAAATTCAAAAATATAAATATCTTCAGCTCTCCTAAACTTATTTTTTTCTGGACTATATGTGCCTCATAGTTATATTTTAAATACAAAATAACCCCCCAAATTCAAACCTGCCAAACATTTATCCTTGTCAGTTATCTCACCAGTCATGTTCAATAAATGTACTGATTCACTATCTACTTATAAAAAAGCATAAAATCCATCCACTAGAAAACTAGGGACTGTAATGTTAAAATAAATCATTAAAATTAAAAAAGCAAGTAACTTAAAATTTCAAAATATTTAAAATGTGATTTTAAGTAAATTAAGGTAAGGTAAAAAAAAAACCCACAGTTTTTGACCCTTTTAATTACCATCCATGATAAAGAAATATTCATAAAATAATTCTTTTATAAAGAAAATATTGTAAAGGAATAATTGTAGCTGGATGGGCCTCTAAGAAGGGGCTTTTTATCTTGCTCCTTGAAAGCTAAACTCAGGGGTGGGAGTGTTAATGCTTTCCATTTGTGTTTTTCAGAAGACTATGAGCGTTTTAGAAATCTTGATATTTAACAAGGCCACAGAGTAACGGGACTTCTTAGTGGTAAATTAGCGTCTAGACTGTCTAGGTGAATAGTCTCAAAAGTATCGTGCATACATTAACCTTGTATGAAGAAAGTGTAGTCAAGTTGTTCCTGGAAATGCAGGGTCCGAGGAAGTGCTGAGAAGGAGCGCGGTCCAGAAGAGGAAGGACTCGGGGGGACACAGAAGACATAGATCTCACTTGTTACTGGGAAGGCTCGGCACTGATCATGGGTATCTGTAGCTGACAGTGCAGGATACTTGAAGGCTGGGCAGGGTGAACCCCTTCTTAATTGATGCCAGAGCAGGGTGCTTCAATGGAATGAGGTACAATGATAGCAGAGGCAGGAAAGTACATAGGATGGCATAAAAACCAAGATCAGAAAACTATATATTTTCTACACGTCTTCCTTCTCCCTTCTGAGAATGCCACTCACTAATCTCAGCAAAACTGATCACCCTTAGGAAGCCAGTAGGTGAAATGGAGAAGAAAATGTTAAATTTGATTAATATTTTTACAAAAATAACTGTATACTAAACTTAGTATTATTGGATCCTTAAAAGGGCTTGATACTGGGTTTTTTACCTTTAGGAAAATTGAGAGTTAATTACATTCACTTACTAGAAAATTAGGAAAGTCATATTTCTGAACATCTGATATACACATAAGTCTAAATTTTGAGCCTGGCAGATATTTATCCCTGTAAGTTATCCCACCACTCATGATTAGTATGTCTCTCACTGTTGATATCCCATGGATGTTGTAAAAATCTGCTAATGAATTACAAATATAACAAAAATGTATTGAAATATGATGCTGCAATAATTTCAAAATAAACATAATTTTTCATGGAATTGATGCTGGAGAACACATACAAGTAGACACAGAGAAATAATTGAGATATATTTTTTACTTTTACTTTTTTTAAATTGAAGTATAATTGATACACAATGTTACATTAGTTTCAGGTGTACAGCATAGTGATTTGACAAGCCTGTACAATATGCTATGCTCACCACAAGTTTAACTACCATCCATCACCACACAAAAGTATTACAATACCATCAACTCTATTGCTTATGCTACACCTTTTGTCCCCATGACTTTTCATTCCATTACTGGGACTCTGTATCTCCCATTCCTTTTCACCTACTTTGCTCATCTCTGCACTTCATTCCCTCTGGCAACTATCAGTTTGTTATCTGTATTTATGAGTCTGTTTCTGCTTCCTACTTATTTGTTTGTTTATTCTTTTGTTGTTCAGAAAAGGAGAGCAAAACGAGAGGCGTTGCAATTCCAGAATCCAAGATATATTACAAAGCTAATGTAATCAAAATGGTTTGGTACAGGCACAGAAATAGATATGCAGATTGCATTACATAATAGAGAGCCCAGAAATAAACTCATACTTATATGGCCAATTATCTAAGACCAAGGAAACAAATATACATAATTGAGCACCAACAAATGGTGCGGGGAAAATTGGACAGCTGCATGCAGAAGAATGAAAATGGACCACTTTAGAGTTACCTGGTGGCTCAGTCTGTTAAGCATCTGACTCTTGATTTCTGCTCAGGTCATGACCTCAGGGTCGTGGGATCAAGCCCTGCATCAGGCTCTGTGCTGAGCATGGAGCCTGCTTAAGATTCTGTCTCTCTCTCCCTCTTTTCCCCTCCCCTGCTTGTGTTCTCTTTCTCTTTCTAAAATAAAAAGAAAAGAAAACAAAAATAGACCATTTTCCTACACCATACACAAAAACAAACTCAAAATTAATTAAGGACCTAATATGAGACCTGAAACCATAAAATTCCTAGAAGAAACATAGGCAGTAATTTCTTGGACGTCAGCCTTGTTAATTATTCTATTCTATTCTACTCCTATTCTATTCATTCTATTCTATTCTATTCTATTCTATTCTATTCTATTCTATTCTATTCTATTCCATTGCATCCCATTATATTCCATTCCATTCTTTTTTTTTTTTTTTTTTAATTTTTTACAGCCAAGTTTACTTAGGCATAACTAAAGTACAATTACATTGACCTTTTAAGGTCACAGTTTAATATATTTCCACAAATACTAAAAACCATGTGACCAGCACCACAATCAAGGTATAGAATTTTTTGATCCTTGAGAAAATACCTTTGTGCCTTTCTGCGGTGTTTACATATAATTTTAAGTAACAGAACTAGAACTAAATCAGTTAAAATTTGAAGAACAGGAACATGCCAAGAGTGATCAAAAAGGGAAACACCACAAAACAAAATAAACTCAGTATTAATGAATCAAAGGAAGGCTGTTGAGAGTGATAAAACTTTATTATTCTTTTTTTTTACAAATACGACTATCATTTATATTGTGTTTGAAAGCTTAACCTGTTGGTTCAACAATTACTTAAAAAATAAAAATAAAGGGGCACCTGGGTGGCTCAGTTAGTTAAGCAACTGACTTAGGCTCATGTCATGATCTTTTGTGAGTTCGAGTCCCCATGTTGGGCCCTGGGGCTGACAGCTCAAAGCCTGGAGTCTGCTTCAGATTTTGTCTCTCTCTGTCTCGGTCTCTGTCTCTGTCTCTGTCTCTCTCTCTCTCCCCACTTCCCCAGATCCCACTCTGTCTCTGTCTCTCAAAAATAAATAAACATTAAAAAATTAAAAATAAATAAAAATTAAAACATAAAAATAAAAGAACTATGCAATAGGATTACCTGGTGTATCATTCCTACTACAGTGCCCCAGCCATCATGCTGTACTGCTGCCTTTAGCATCCCAAGTGACTTTAAGGAATTAAGGAATTGATTTACTCTCCGAGGTGCATGCTTCATCCCTGGGGTATTGTATGTTCAAGTGTGTCGATGACTTGTTTCATTCAGAGTCAGGATAAGCAAAAATCTAAAAGGACTTGAAGTTACCAAAAAGTTATAGTTGCAGAACTAAGAACATCTGACATCTCTGCCTCAAACTCTTGATAATTGAAAGGTAGAAAATTTGCCTTCCTATCTCATCCACAAGATTCTATTAATCTTTATCAGTGTTTTGTCTCAATTTTTCACATTTAGATTTTCTCCTCTTTTAGTACTTTCTTTTTATTTATTTAATTTCACATCTGATAAACTGTAAATTATTTCTGAAGACAAAAGCATCTTCTTGGGGTGCTGGCTGGCTCAGTCGGTTGAGCGTCGAACTTCAGCTTAGGTCATGATTTCATGGTTCATGGGTTCAGGCCCTGCACTGGGCTCTGTATTGACAGCTCAGAGTCTGGAGCCTGCTTTGGATTCTGTGTCTCCCTCTCTCTGCTCCTCTCCTGTTTGCACTCTGTCTTTCTCTCTCAAAAATAAATAAACAATAAAAAATTATGTATCTTTTTTATTTTAAGAGTAAATAAAATTTGAGGGTGAAATCAAGGACACCCTAGATACAATTGTATCCACTTAATCTATAGAAGAATCTTTCATCCACCACCCTCCATTTTGTTTTATTTATTTATTTATTTATTTATTGTAAATAAAGTCTTCCTAGTATTTTTAAATTTTTATTGGAGTATGATTAGTATACAATATCCTATTACTTTCATGTGTATATTATAGTTATTCAATATTTTATACATTAGAAAATAATTCCCATAAATCTAATTACCACCTGTCATCATACAATCCTATTACAATATTATTGACTGTATTCTCTATGCTATACATTACCTAGAAACCTCCAAAGGTAACATTTTGAAATAGAATTTGTTGTCACTTTTTCATGGCAATTTCCATGTTAACTGATGTCAAACTGAAGTATAAAGAAAATTGGAAAAAAAGACCAATCCACTTTGCTTTAGTGAACATGATTTTTCTTTATAAATATATTTTCAAAGCATTTTGTATGTATGAAATATTAAATTAATCACTAAAATTAAATGTTACATCTTATCAAATTAATATTGGTAATATGCACAGATATAAAAGTGTCTCCTCACAAGAATCTTATGAGATGAGAAACAACTTACAAATTTTATTCTTGATGTAAAGGAGTTTTATTTTCATCAATTGATGACATCAGTGTATCCATTCATTTATTCATATATTGAATTCCTACTCTGGGAGAGATAATGTTTATGTAAAGACAAATATAACACAGTTTTCGTTATTTACATACCTATCATGAAGGTGTGAAGGCAAAATGAAATTCTATCCAGTTAAATAGCAATGCATCAGGTAATTTTAAATTCAACAAAACACAGGAATTGGGAGGAGAAAGATCTCAATTAACAGGTGAATATACATTAACCAGTGTTACAAGAGTGGGTTAAGGAGACATTTATGAGGCTTGGAATAAACTAAAATGTTACACAAGGAGAAAGAGTTTGAACTGCGGCTTGAGGAACGCATCACTTTGATAAGTAACAGAAATGTATTTTTAAATAAAATATGATATTTAAAGGTTTCTAACAATAAATGATCATTGACATGTCTTTCCTAACGTATTATATAATTACTATAGGGGAGGCATTATCCTCATTTTTCCAGAGAGGAATTCAGAGCCCATCAAGGTCAGTTTCATTGCCCACACTGCAACTGCTTGTTTGTACCAGGATTGGTTATGGGCTGTGGGTCAAAACATTTTCTTCTCGCAGTTATGGCTGCCCTGATATCTTACAGTAAACTAGTGAAGGCAGAGAAAAATCCCATTACAGAATATCGCATTTTATTGATCCAAAGGTTTACACTAATATTTTGGGATAAGCAAATTGTGAGCCAAGGGGTGCGTTTCATAAGAGTGTCTTTAGTTGAAGTATATTTACTCTCAATGGCATCTTTTGCAACCACAATTCACTTCATCTGCTTCCTGTGCCTACCACTTCTTAGAAGTATTGAGAAGTGACGTGAAGGCACCTTCCTAGCTTTCAAATCTCTCCTATGAGGGCTCACTCAGAGATCCATGCACACTTACCAATGCACCAATGTAATAGTCGAGTTATGGATCACCGCTTAGTTGGTCCTGTGTCTTCTTCTTCTTCTTTTTTTTTTTAATGTTTGTTTATTTTTGAGAGAGAAAAAGACAGAGCACTAGCAGGGGATGTGCAAGGAGAGACGGAGACACAGAATCCAAACCAGGCTTTAGGCTCTAAGCTGTCAGCACAGAGTCCAATGTGAGGCCCAAACCCACTAACCATGAGATCATGACCTGAGCCGAAGTTGGATGCTTAACTGAGTGTGCCAATGAGGTGCTCTGGTTCTGTGACACATTGCAGTGGTATATTTCCTCAGGTGTATAGGTGGCGATATCTACTGTCATCAACAATAACATGTAACCCTTTATAGTATCAGGAACTGTAGGGTCTGGAGTAGTTACTTAGGTTTGGATTCTGTCTCCTTTTTTACTTTTTGTGTGACCTTGAGTTAGGTTCTTAACCTCTCTGTATTTCAGTTTCTACATCAGTACCTATCTGAAAGTTTTTTATTATATAGAATACAATGTACCATAAAGGTATGGTGTTAGTTATATTATATGGTATACGTTAATTATATCTCTAATGCACACTTAATGCTCACTATTAGTCATCTTTATTCTTTTTTCAAATTTTTAAAAAATGTTTTATTAATTTTTGAGAGAGAGACAGAGTGAGCAGGGGAGGGTCAGAGAGAGAAGGAGATGCAGAATCTGAAGCAGGCTCCAGGCTCTGAGCTAGCCATCAGCACAGAGCCCGACACGGGGGTCGAACCCACGAACCATGTGATCATGACCTGAGCCGAAGTCGGACACTTAACCGACTGAGCCACCCAGGCACCCCTAGTCATCTTTATTCTTGTTATTAATAAACATGTAAAGATTAAAGGGAATGTCAGAGGTCAGGAAAAATGTAAGATGACTGATTTATTTATGGTAAAACAAGGAAAAAATTATCTTAAGAAACATTTGGCTAGGTGTGTATCAATCTACTTAAAATATCATTAAAACTATTATTAATAATAACTGCTTTTTAATGAATGATTATATACCAGGAAGGATACTTAGCATTTTATGTAGATAACATAAAATAAAAATTGTTATCTTTGTGTACTGATATTATGAATAATTTTTCTTGCATCACATTTGTGTTTTAGGATAACTGTGAATTCGTTGGTTAGAAAATGTCTACAGTCTTTCTAACTAACAAGGGCTACCAGACACTTATGAGTCATAACTCATTTTCCCCTTTTCTCTGTGACACAACACTGAATACCTGTTGTATTTTCAACCACAGATGGTATCATTCAGTGGTGCTTGAAAGGAACTCTCTTCATAAATTCTGTAAAGTACATAAAGATCCTTTCATAAGAGATATAGCTATGTGTTACTCTCTATGATGGGTGTGAATGCACACATTTGTTTGTGCTGGGAAACCAAACATTTTTCAAGGATGTGTGAGTTCATAATTTATTATGTGGATGAATAATGTTTGTACATTATATTCTTTTTCTTTCTAAAATTTACTGAAGGACAAAAAATAAAGTCCAACTCTTAAATCATTTGTGAGTACTAGAATGTAAAATTATGGCATCTTTAAATGGTGCTTATTATGTATGGAAAAAAGAAAACAGAAAATGAAAATATATTCATGAGAAGCTTAAGATAGTGAATAAAATAATTGTCAACTTAGAAGTTTCCTGGTCTTAGTGATGAAGAAGTTGGGAGACAGGGATACAAAAAAAGAAGATAAAAGCTGAGAAAAAATTTTTCTTACTGGTAAAAAGGCACTGGAAATGAATTATAAAAGGAACCTTGGAATCAGAACATTAGTTCCCCACTGTTAAAATATAGAACCTATATTTCAACTAGAGTAATTTACACTGTAGAGGCGCCTGGATGGCTCAGTCTATTAAACATCTGACTGTTGATTTCGGCTCAGGTCATGATCTCACAGTTCATGGCTTTGAGCCCCCCATCAGCCTCTGCACTGATGGTGTGGACCCTGTTTGGGTCTCTCTCTCCTCTCTCTCTATCTCTGTTCCACCCCCATGCTCTCTCTCTCTCTCAAAATAAAGAAATAAACTTAAAAAATAAAAAATAAAATACTTTACACTCTAAATTAGATTCCTCTGTATCCTTAAGTATGTGTCTGAGCCACAAGAGGCATTTAAATCTATAATACTATTAAATAAGAAGACTGAAAATGTGAAGCCAGTAATTTACTTCTTTATTTATTTAAAATATGACTGGAGAAATAAAAAGGAATTTTTAAATTATAATATACACCTATGCATTTTAAGAAGTCTTTTATACCATTAATCTGTGGAACTGTTTATTTATTAGAAATCTCATCTATTGATAATAGTAGGGAAAAAAAGAGGTCAATTTAACACAATAAATCATGGAAATATATACAAAGTAGAAAACACATACCTGGTGTATTTTATTTATAATATTGTATGTAATACATATAATATAAATATAGTTACATACATTATTCATATTGTGTACATATTCTATAAAGATAAGTTAATATATATGGAAACACTTTTATACAAGTAACTATATCTGCATATGTATGTAAGTGCATGTATATGTATGAATGCATACATAGTATGTATAGTAATATTTTAAACACAATATATTCCTAAATACAGTATGAGCATGTTCTAATTTTAAGAAGATGTATTTATTTTGAATTGATTTTTGTGTATGGTGTAAGAAAGTTGTCCATTTTCATTCTTCTCTGTATTGCTATCTAATTTGAAAAGACGGAATTGCCTTAAATTCAGTTTTCATTTCAAATGACACATTGTCAAACAGAAATTCTATGAACATTCCATTATAAATATGCCCTGTTATTCTTTCCCAACTCACCTCACTAGATTTTCTTCAAAGTTCTGGTCATATATAAAAGGCTTTTCTTCACTTACTGGTTGACATGCTTATTTTCCATCTACCTCCAACGAAAATGTGAGTTTTCTCAGAATGTTTTTCCATAACAAATCATCACCTTCCAGGATGGGAAAGGAATTGAAAATTCCTTTATAAATATTTATTTTTTATAAATATTTTTTGAAATATTTTTATAAATATTTATTGAAAGAATAAACAATCAGATTGAATACTAATTCATAAGCTGTCATTTGCAAGCCTATATTATATTCCCTCTGTCATCTTTTAAATTCTTGAGGCATATTTAAGAAATATTTAGTTACCCAATACTTCCATCATTGTAGAAAATATTAATGAGAATATGGTGCTACTTGAGTTATTTCCCACCCCACCATAAGGGATGAGTTGGTATTGCGTCCCGTTTACTTAAGCAAGAGAGGAGAGGAGTTTCAAAGAGATCCAGTCAAATCCATGATCCTTCGGAACATGGAGACAATGGACCAAGAAATCTAAAGGCTGCATGAAGGCTGGCTGTGGTAATGGGAGTAGGCAGTGGTTTGGGAGGTAACTGATCTCTTACTGATAATGTGCCCAAGGTCTTGTTTGGAGTTAAGCCTGAAATGGTGTGTTCAAGGACAAGCATTCATGGTTGTAAAGCTTACAAAGAGTGAAGGAATAGAGGCTGGGTCTGTAGGAGATGAGAGAGGTGGCTGTATCCACATTATGTAGAAACGTGCAAACATTTGACTTTTATACCGGGCATTGGGGGATTTTGAGCAAATGAGGAGCACAATCAAACTTGATAGAAGTGGATCAGTCTTGTTCTACTCTGAGAATAGAGAATAAGAAAAGGGGTGGAGAGAGAAGACTAGTTCAGGAGACACTCACGTTGTCTTGTCCAGGGTGGTTATTGCTACCATCGTGTTTCACCTGGATTATTACAAATATTTTCCGCTTTCTTTAGCTGTCCTTCTTATCCCCCTCTCCTAAACCAATGAGGTGGGTAGAAAGGCAACATAGGAGAAAGAATGAAAAAGTCTGTCATAAAATCCCCGTTTAGGTAGCCAGCCCAAAGTGGAAGCACACTGGGGGAAGGAAAGAGCTCTAATTTAAAAGAAGTTGGATTATTTTGATTGTTACATGGAATTATTACAGTGAATACTTGATAAATGAACTTAGTCTTTTTGTGTATAACTTATCAGATAACTTTTTATTTCCTAAGAGTATACATAAAGTATGAGACCCAAGCAATATTTTATCTTAAAAACTAGTTTAAGAAGGTTTAAAATAAGAATGAGCAGACAGAAAGAAAAAAGTGTGCTTTTTTGGTTGTTGTTGTTTTTGTTGTGTTTTGTGTTTTTCTACCCTTTCTATAGGACTGGCTAAATGGTGGCTGTATGTGTGTGGTGCTGTGTTTCCTTCAAAAAAGGCTGCCACTGTCAATATTGGGGAATTAAAAGTTTTAGAAAGACCTATAGTAATGAAACCTTGGTTTTCTCTGTATGTCTAGAAATCTGGATATAAGCCTTTAGGAAAATTATTTTGAAAATATAAGAGAAGTGGAGTGAAATGGATACAATCTTTTGAAACAGATGAGGGACGGTGGGATTGCCCCCAGTTTTGCCTGCCCTACTAGGCCACATCATCTCTTAGATGCAAGTTTCTCTCCTCTGTAAATGGCAGTTCCCATTTATAAGTATTTTTGAGGGAAAGAATATAGAATAGAATATATGTAAATTGCCTACTTCAGTAATTAAAAATGAAGTAGGGGACAGGGACGCCTGGGTGGCTCAGTTGGTTAAGCATCCGACTTCAGCCCAGGTCATGCCCTCGTGGTTCGCAGGTCAGAGCCCGCTGTAGAGGGCTTCGGCCAGCCCCGTTTGGCGGGGCTCTATGCTGAGCATGGAGCCTGCTTGAGATCCCCCTTCCCTTTCTCTCTGCCCCTCCTTCACTCATGGGCATATGCTCTCTCTCTCAAAATAAACACACGTTTAAAAAAAAAAATCAAGTAGATAATTAATAAGCACTGTTAGCTTATATTAAATAGAAACCAAAAAAAAAAAACAACATTGCTTTTTGTTGTTTGTTTTCCATTTGGACTTCCGATGCAATTGTTTGAAATAATTATACCTCTCATTTAGTGGAAAGTTATCATCACTGGTGTGTGCAGGGTCCGTCTCTTGACTGTTTGAACATTTTATTTCCCTTTAACAGCATTATTTACTTTTCAAAAGTATTTTGTATGTATCATTTTGTTGCTATATGCTTTTATAAAGTGTTTCTGTTTAGGTGTACCTATGATTTTAATTTACACATATAGTATTTCATTAAAGATATCATCTCTTCCTTCCATTTCCCCCTCCCCCTCCCCCCCTGCAGTGTTTCCTTCTTTAGATCCATCCATGTCCCTTTATGAGGACTAAGTGGTTATTTTCTTTATTATCTTCTATATATGCATCTCCCACAATTTACTAATATACATCCTTACATTAGATCCCATGCTCCATCTCCCACAGATAAAGCAGCGGTTAACATCTACACACAACCCCCTGAAGAACCTACATGAGCATTTCTTTGGGATATACCCCAGGCATAAGCAAATATTTTAATTGATCTAATGCTGGTGTGATTTAGAATCCACTGCTGTTTGGATGGTTTAAGTTTTGTGAACTTAATATAATCCTTTCTCTTCTATATTTTGGAATATCAGTCTGTGTTGTTGTAATTTGCCATGTTCTGTGTATATTCTACATAGCCAGCCCTCGATGTTTTTTTGATATTGCAGATGTTTCTCCCATCAGCCAATAGGAGACTATAGGAAATCATGGTAAAGAATGCACTCCTTCTTTTACTAGCCACATGATTTTGTACAAGTTACTTTATCTCTTTTGTTGCTATTATTCTGTTTGATTCATCAGCAAAATGGGCATGATAGAAAAGGTTCTTGGCACACAGTAAGCACTATATAGGTGTTAGCTCTTGTGATAGTTCTACCTCTATGTATGCTGTCCTTTGTTTAAGAGAAATCCTTTATTTTGAACTGTAATTGAATTTCCTATAGTTCAATGTTTTATTTTTACTTAGAAAGTCTTTCCTCACTCTTACATCACAAAGGTGTTATACTACATTCTCTTCTATTAAATTTATCATTTGACCCTTCACATGTGAATCTTTAATGTATCAGGTCTATCAGGATTTCACCACTGAATGTAGTATTATATTAACAGTCTAGTTTTTTTTTTCTTCAGGCTGAACCAGTTTTAACAGTCTCAACTGCTAATCCCCACTGATTTGTGGGGCATTTGACCATTTATCTTTCAAAAATGTAACAAAAACAAACAAAAACTGTAAACTCAGAGTAGAACGATAGCTTTTATGTTAGAGTTGAAATGGAGAACAAAACTTGGAATTCTCATGGAAAAACCTCTGGGTTTATGGTCTAAGCCTCTGTGAGAAATCAAGGATTTTATGATCTGAATTTTCTGTTTATCTTATTTTATATATAATAATTTGAGCCCTATAAAGTAATTTTGTCTCTTTTCAAAGAAAGCTTGATTAAATGCCAAATAAGTAGATGCACTTGATTGTGCAATTGCTATAGAGAAGACAATGCTTTATTTTTAAAGATTTCTTTCCCTTCTTTTCATATCTCACTCAGATATAATCTGGTTTAGTTATTGGTGGACATTAATGGGATTTTATTTTATCAAGGAAAGACGAAGAATGTCTCATTCACGATCACTAATTATCATTTAGTGGATGAAGGTAGAAGAGGGGGAAACAGAGTAGTTATGGTTTAGAAGTAGTATGGGTTTTGAAAACAGATGCAGTTGGGTAATGGATCTTAGTTTATTAATTCTGATAGTTTTCTCATCTGTATACTGATGATGTTTGTTTTATCGTTTAAATGAAAAATGGATCTCTCAAGTTTTTTGCCAAATGTTTGATAGTATAATAGTCAATATATGTTAACCCCACCTTTTTTCTTTCCGAAATATAAAATTAGGAAGTCAATTTGCAATTAAACCTGCAATTTATTGTATAAAAATGAAATTTTAACTGTCTCCCACTCTGTGCTTTTCAGACTTGTACATTTATATTTTTAAATAATCAAGTAAGAATGGGAAAATTTGATTAACATGAAGTCTTCAAATGTCTGCTTCAAATAGGAGACCAGCTGAATCCAAGAAGAGAAACCTTAAATTGTGTATTGAATACCAGACAAGCATTAACACATCGACTTCTGTGGTACCAGGTAATTAAAATGTGTCATTTGATCTTAATTAAATTACAGGCTACCCAAAGACCTTGATCAGTGACCTTTTGGTTTCTTCCACCGTATGTGAAGAAAAAAAAAAAAAAAAAAGATAGACTTTAGAAATATAACCACTGAATTCTCCTTCCTCTTCCCCTACTCCATTCTACCCCAGTTGACATATGCTTCTATTGGGTACAGTGTCAACATACATCAAATGTGCCAATTAAATTCAGAGCTATCTATCAACTACCAAGCATGGTTTTTATTTTTAACTTGGCGGCAGGGACAGTGTGTGGACAGCACCAGTTATGAAATTCCCGTGCATACCCAACTTCCCACCAGCATTGAGCTTGATCTTCAAAACCCTCCCCAGGTAGTGCTCTTTCACTTTTGGCTTTTGTCTATTCTTACCCCTTTCTACCTTTCCCCCTCTGGTTTTTGATGCTTTTTATTTTGGTAGAAGTGTTTCTGATCAGCATGAGAACTGTCCTGGAGCTTTTCTATCTTGCAGAGTTAGTTAATGAGATTGTTGCGGACTTTAGATTCTAAAAAAAGAGTTTTTCAATTTACTGGGTGAGGTTAAAGTCAAAATCAAGAGAATTTATGTTTTTGTTGAAGCTTCATGAAGCAGTTATAAAAAGCAATGAACTTGGAGTCAAACATCTGGAATTGAACGTAACTCTACAGACGATTAATTGTGTGATTATATATATATATATATCTTGGGACATGTGGGTGGCTTAGCCAGTTAAGCATCCGACTTTGGCTCAGGTAGTGATCTCGCCATTTGTGAGTTCGAGACCCATGTGGGGCTCTGTGCTGACAGGTCAGAGCCTGGAGCCTACATTAGATTCTGTATCTCCCTCTCTCTCTCTGCCCCTCTCTTGCTCATGCTCAGTCTCTGTCTCTCAAAAATAAATACATGTTAAAATAATTTTTTTTTTTTTTAAAAGGGGCAGCTGGGTGACTCAGTCAGTAAAGCTTCAGACTTCAGATAAGTTCATGATCTCACAGTTCAAACTTCTGACTTCAGCTCAGGTCATGATTTCATGGTTCAGAAGTTCAAGCCCCAGAACAGGCTCTGTGCTGACAGCTCAGAGCCTGGAGCCTGCTTTGGATTCTGTGTCTCCCTCTCTCTCTGCTCCTACCCTATTCATGTTCTGTCTCTGTCTCTCAAAAATAAACATTAAAATTTTTTAACATAAAAGATATGTATATTCACACATGTATATATCTCAGTTTCCTAATCTATAAAATGATAGTAGTAATGACTGCTTGATTACCTCACAAGATACATAAAAAACTAAAGTGAAACCATACATGTAGGAATGGAATATCCCACTTATTTTATTTGAAATGACAATGCAATCTAAGGTTTTAAACATTTGCTCTTTTAAAAAATGACTTCACATATATTTGCTCATTAGATCTTTCTTCTTATTATTTGTAACTGTGTAGTAATTTTGTGAATATAAAATATTGTTCTTTACCTCCTTTTGAGTTTGTCATAAATATTTAGTAAAGCCACATCTTTTAAATTTAATGTGCTTAAATTTTTATTTCAGATTAGCTGAATTACGTTTTCTGAATTATTGCAAATTAAAGTAGTATGCTTATACTTCCATAATGTCAGAATAAGATGAAATTTAAGGCATTTTAAGTAAGTTTTGTAAATTATGTAAATGAATAATTATACTTGCATGGGTAAATAATATATGGATAAACAATTGAGGAGTGAAAATAACTATTTTCATGTTTATATTCTTAAAGAATGAAGAAAGAATCAAGTGCTTTTTTTTTTTAAATTTTTTTTTTAATGTTTTATTTATTTCTAGGAGAGAGAGAGAGAGAGACAGCGTGAGCAGGGGAGGGTCAGAGAGAGAGGGAGTCACAGACTGAAACAGGCTCCAGGCTCTGAGCTGGCAGTCAGCACAGAGCCCAACGCGGGGCTCGAACCCATGAACCGTGAGATCATGACCTAAGTGAAAGTCGGACGCTTAACCGACTAAGCCACTCAGGCGCCTCTCAAGTGCTTTTTTTTAAGCCACATGAGATTGTTTTCTTCTTTTTAATCTAAAAAAAGAAATCTGTATCAATGCTTAGTGTTTTGTTCAAAAATGATCAAATATTTATGCAAAACCACCAAGACACATGAGATTGTTTTCTTCTTTTTAATCTAAAAAAAGAAATCTGTATCAATGCTTAGTGTTTTGTTCAAAAATGATCAAATATTTATGAAAAATCACCAGTTGCGCATTACTTTAAAATTCCTATTTAATTATAGGCATTATATAATTATCTTATTAGAATATTGATATTGATCTTTGTGACTCCATACATTGCTTATGGATAGTGGTTCTCTATCAAATATAGGGTTATTGGCCATAGCTACTGGTAGATATGCATCCATTAGTTTGTATCAATTCTAATATTTGTATTTTTAAGATATTACTCAGTTGCTAAAATAACAATGCCAAGTATCATTTCTCTGAATTTTGTATTTATAATTAATTGCCTCTGAAATTTATTACATATTACATATATGTGAATTTGGATTAGATTTAACTTCATATTTTTGACAATAGTTGTTTAATAGCACTTTTTTTAGACTTCAAGAAATTCACAAAAATAAATTAGGTGCACATACAAATACAAATTCAAATTCATAGTTCTTTCCTCATTTAAGACACTTAAATTAGGATGTTAGAGATACATATTGTAATTCTTAGAATACCACTAAAAATTATAATAATATAACTAGAAATCTGATGTTAATAAAATGAAATACCAGAAATATTTAGCAATCCAAAGAAGCAACCCAAAGAATTTCAATGGGAATGTAGAACAAATGAAAAAATTAGATGAGACAAATGTAAAGCCAACAGCAAGTTAGAAGACCTAAGTAAACTTTAGTCTTAATTATTCAGGAAGAGAGCTCCAAAATGGAATTAAGAAAGAAAAAAGAGGACAAACATTATGATATCTATAAAAGATGCACTTCAGATACTTCAGAGGGATTCTCTGTCTCCCTCTCTCTGTCCCTCCCCTGCTCTCTCTCTCTCTGTATCTCTCTCTCAATAAACTAAAAAAAAAATTTTTTAATAAAAAAAAAATCTTAGGTTCAAAGAATTCTAAGTCCAGTAAAATCTATTAAATATTTTGGGGAGAAATAATACCAAAACTACAAAAAATCATTTAGAATACGGGAACATTGTCCAAATTACATAATGAGGCCAATATTCTTCTGATACCAAGACTAAATTAAGAATTTACAAGAAAAGCATAATATATACCAAAATTTCTCATAAACATAGAAATGCAAATCTTTGTCAAAATTTCAGCAAGTGGTATCCAACACTACATAAAAGGAATTACACATTATGACCAAATGGGATTTATTTCAGGAATTCAAATTTGCTTAATATCTGAAAATCAATCAGTGCATTTACTAAATTAATAGACTAAAACAGAAACAAAATAATTGGAGTATATCTAAATGAAGAAAAAATATTTGACAGTGTTGGTTTCTAATAAAAAACTTTTTCAAGAATGTATTAATAAACTATATATACAACTGAATAATAAAATGACAAGTAACCCAGTAAAACATGGGCAAAAGGTTTGAATAGGCACTTCACAAAAGAAGTATATAAATGGTCTCAGAATACACATAAAGATGATTATGTCTGTAGTCATCAGGGAAATGCAAGTTGAAATCAAAATAGTTACCACTAGTACCTCATTAAGAGGGCATAAGTAAGTTTTAAAGGCAATATTAAGTATAGCAAATGGAATTCTCCTAGGTTTCTGGTGGAAATGATAATGGTACTTCATCTTTCCCCAATTTCATTCCTATTTATTTACCAAAAGGAAATGAAAATCTATATTTACACAATTCTACTTGAATGTTTATAGAAGCCTTATTCATAATAATTCCAAAAAGGAAGGAATACAATGTCCATTAACAGATGAATGGATAAACACACCTTGAAATATGCATACAATAAAATACTCATCAATTATGTAAAAGAGCAAACTACTGATGCTTTCAATTACATAAATATTTTTTAAAGTATGGCGAATATACATAATTTATGTGAATTTCTAAAAAGGGCAAAATCATAAGTGACAGAAGACAGAAAGCAGATTAGTGGTTGAACTTGGACTCATGGTTACAGGAGGGACTGTCAAAAAAAATAGCAGGGTTGAATTTCTGGAGAAATGAAAGTGCTCTATAACTTGAATGGGATGATGATTTTATGAGCATATGCATTTGTCAAAATGATTAAATGGTACATTTTCAATGTAAAAAGTTGATTTAAAAATAGCAGTTTCCTCTAGGAAGTGGAGTCAGGCATGAAGGTACACCCAGCTTGAGGGTGAATTTGTCTCCTAAATGATTCCACTTACTTTGTCTTTTATAGGTTATACCTCTTGCAGTCATGCAATATGGTGAGTCTGGGCAGAGAGGTGCCACGAGCTTTCATATTTACTAATATCATTGTATGTCATTTAAATTGTATAACCATAAGAATTATATTTTCAAAAATCAAGCATGAATACCAGAGTGCAGGTACAGAAACAGTGTGGAACTTGATAAAGGGCTGAAAATCTGCATCCTTAAGGACAAAGTATAAGACCCATGTATGATTGCCAAGTTCATTAGATTTCTCACAAGGAGAGAGAACTTTTCAATAGTCACAGTAGAAGTTTTCACTTTTGGAACTTTCTTTTTTAGATTGCATAACTATTTTTGGCAACAATTTGAGGAAATGAAAACCTATTCTTTTGTGAGCTGGAATAAGTTACTTTTTGGGGAAAAATATTAAAAATTCTATTTTGGAAAATGTCTAGCTAAATATTTGCAGATGAAGAATAGTGGGGTAGCAGGCTTCACCTGTAAAAGAAAAATAGATACATAAACTCTTCTGCATAATAAATAGGAGTTAGGGATAAGAAGACAAAGTGGGTGGAGAAGATAGGGATTGGAACAATCAAACAAAGACAAATTTCTATAGCTGACCCAACTGGATTAGAACAGAGCAGTCATGTAGGATGGTGAGGTGATCTGTAAATGGAATTAACTTAATATATGCAGAGCTCAAAGTCAGAGGCATGTAGGAAATATATAGACCTCTCTCCTAGTATCCCTGGGTAAAGCAGATAGAATATGTGACTCTCATCTTAATAGCTATGAATAAAACTAAATTTATGTGAAGCTCATAGGACTGCATACATTTGATGACATGTTGAATACAAAAAGAATGCATATTTGTAATCCTTGCTCTGGCATACCTATTTGTATATTTTCTCAACAAGTCACTTTCCTCTCTGTGTTCTGATTCCTCTGTGACATAAGAAATTTAAACTATGGTTTTCAAGATCTCTCTATATTTTGATTTTTTATGCCATCTGGACATCCATGCCAGTAACTTTATCTTAATTTTATTTGAAATGCCTTTCATTTTAAAAATTATATATTTTGCCCTCAGTTTTGAAAAGGGCAAAATGTTACAGTTTTTAAGATCTTTCTTGTTTTGTTTTAATTGGGTTTATTTAAGTTCAGTAAATATTCACTGGCAACCTTTGACATTTTGAGTACATGCCGGGGCTACAATGGTGACCAGGTTCATGTCTTTATGAACCACTGTCTTGTGGTGGGGAGACAGATACATTTCGAATTTCAAGTTGTCTAATTTTTGTAATTCTTTCACAAGGATATTGTAGGGATTTAAAAAATCTCACAACTAGAAAGAAAGAAAGAAAGAAAGAAAGAAAGAAAGAAAGAAAGAAAGAAAGAAAGAAAGAAAGAAAATCTTCCAGCTTACTAGAAAAATTAATGGTAACTTATGAATATTTGAACATCAAATGATCATAAACCCTATATTGCCAACATTTCCTCTTTACAGATCCTAAAAAATGATGAAAAGAGGTGGAGAGTAAAACCTACTCTCTTGACATGATAAGGCAGTGGGTAGTGCCCTCTGCCCAGATGTGGCAATGTCTTTGAATCATGCTGATGTTCCCTTCCACTGAAGGCAATTTAACTAAAAGAACAAATAGGCCCAATATATGGTCAGCCTAATTATCACTGGGAAAACTAAAACTCATTAAGTCTTTGGTAATAAATGATTTTAAAATCCTGCAAACAAAAGCAAAAGGAACCTGTGACTTTATGTTTTATAAATATAAAATATAATAACTAATAGGGGTGTTACATTTCCTAAGTGGTCAGGACTGCCCTGTAGTCAACATAAGTAAAATAATGTTTAATCTCATAACAAAAATTCTTTTTTTATTTTTGAATTCTTGTAATTCATAGAAAAACTCATGGCTATGTTTCATGTATTCCTCCCCACTTTTTTTTTTTTTTTTTTTTTGGTCTGCATAACTGAGTCTTCCTCTGATGTAAACCTGCTCATATTCTCATTCAGCTATGAAGACTGCCCTGAGTGCCCCCTTTTAACTCAGAGTCTTCTATCTCTATTTTTTTCTTTTTAAAAAAAAAAAAGTTTATTTGTTTATTTGAAAGAGACAGAGACATCACAAGTGGGGAGGGGCAGAGAGAGGTAGAGAGAATCCCAAGCAGGCTCCTCGCTGCCAGCACAGAACCCAATGCGGAACTCAAACCTGTGAAACCATGAGGTCATGACCTGACTGAAACCAAGAGTCGGCCACTTAACTCACTGAGACACCCAGGCACCCCTATCTCTAATTTTTTTAATGATAACTGCCCATAGCTTACAGTCTAACTATGTTATGTTCTCTGGCTTATCCCATCCCAATTGAGATGGCTCAACTTAAAGATTTTTCAACTTTGCATTGGTGTGAAAGAAATGCATGTTCAGTAGACACCATACTTTGTATTTTGAGTTGAGATCTTTTCCTAGGCTAGCAATGAGTGACAGGATCCACTCTTGTGATGCTGGGAAGTAGCATCTCCCCATCATCCATGCAATCACCAAGGGTAAACAACCGATACACTTAACCACCATTCTGTACCCACTCAACTATTCTATTTTTTACTTTCAGTAACAGTAGTCAATAAACTATATATAGTATTCAACACTTTATTGTAAGATAGTCTTCATGTTAGTGATTCTGCCCAATGTAAGCTGATACAAGTGTTCTGAGCATATTTGAGGTAGGCTAGGGTAAGCTATAATGTTCAGTAGGTCTGAGGTATTAAATACATTTTTTTAAACGTACATTTTAAATTTATGATGGGTTTATCAGGGCATCACCCCATTGTGAGTCAAGGAATATCTGCATTATTTCCCTAAGCAAACTTTAAAGTTCTGGCATTCTAATTAACTTGATGTTGATTGTTGTCTGACTGGGATGTTTTTCAAATATTTAGCTTTATTTAAATGATTATTTGTTAAATTTACTATTATGCAGAGAGGGGTTGAGTAGTTAGAAGATAAAAGAAATGACATTTCACTGTGCATCTTTTGTAACTGTTCAGATGAACAACATGTGATTAGATGAGTTTGTTACTTGCCCGGATTGTTTATCAATGTCCTCCAATATTCGTATGTATTTTTGATATTACTCATTCTGAAATATTTTCTTTATTTTTTAATGTTTACTTATTTTGAGGGAGAGAGACAAAGACAGAGACAGAGACAGATACAGAGAATGCAAGCAGGGGACAAAGAGAGAATTGTAAGCACGCTCCATGCTGTCAATGCAAAGCCCGATGCTGGTCTTGATTTTATGAACCATGATATCATGATCTGAGACAAAATGAAGAGTCAGATGCTCAGCTGACTGAGCCACCCAGGTGCCGTAAAATATTTTCTTTAAATAAAAGGCAGCAAAGTATGATAAGAGGCCAGTTACTGGAATCAGGCTACTAGTATTCAAATATAGTTCCTCCTTTTATTACCTGTGGGATCAAATGTAAATTACTTAAGTCTCATGCTTTTGTTCCACATCCATAAAATGGAAAAAATAATAGTACTTTCCCCATGAAGTTATTATGAGGATTAAATAAACCTAAAGAATAATAGTTTTTTCCCCATGAAGTTACTATGAGGATTAAGTAAACCAGTACAGATAAAGCACTTACAATGGTGCCTAGGAAAAGACATGAAGTCACAAATGCTACTGTATTGGGATTTGAAATAAGAAGGCATTTTCACAGTTATCAGGAGTATGAAAAAATCATACAATACAGAAACCATGACTTCAGTTTATCAGTCAGTCCCATGGCAACTGACAGACATGTCCTATGGCTGTGATCACCCAACTCTCTCCTCTGACCGTGAGGTGGTCAAGTGCTCCAGGTGGAGGTGATTCTGCTTCTATCCCTGTCAGCTGTCTTATTTATCAGCTTTTCTCTTCTCACTCAAATCGATGAGGTGTTTACACTCTGCTTTAGCACAGCATCTGCTGAGGAGAACTTTACTAACCAGCCTGCACCTCTTATAAAAGCCTTTTCTTAAAGTCTCTGTTGCCTGTCCTATTTTACTGGACACATTTCACTCCATTCTTTGGAGAAGGTTATTTATTTTTCTTTTATGATGGTATTTTCCTGTCTTGCTGTGTGTCTCACGCCTTCCTCTATGGCATAATTTCCTGTGTGTGAACTTTAAATAGTTCCTCTGACACGTGTGCCCTGTATACTTTCTGCAGATGCCCATCGTGACATTTGCTCTATGTCACTGGTTAAATCAGCTCATCATTCAACAAATACTTATTAAATAAAACTGTACACCAGGCTTTGTCCTTGCATTTTGAGTTTAGTCCCGAGAGAAAGAAGACAAATATCAAATAAAGAAACACATAAATAAATGTGTATTTAAAGGAAAAAACACAGGACCATGGGAAATTATAATAGGGAAATCTAATTTAAGTAGAGTTGAGTGTGGTCAAGGAAGGATGCTCTCAGAAGGCCTGGTCTGAGGTTTCTCTGACAGTTAAGTTATAATGTTTTGGAAGCTACTGGATATAATTTTGAAGACTTTGAAGATGATACTTGTTACCACATAAATGACTTGGAGAGGTATAGAGTGAGGAGAGTGCCCACAGCTTAGCTCTGAAACATTCTAATTGAAAGGTTGGATGGAGAAAGATGACCCTGATTAGGTGACTGAGATAGAAAATAGAGGTATGCATAGCTGAGAAGTATCTTCTCCCATGAGTCATAAGGGAGACTCTCCTAGAAAGGAGTTAATTATCAACTATCTTGCATCTACTGGGAACACTAGTCAGATTAGGAGAGAAAGGGTGTGTATGGTCATTAAGAATTCAACCAAGAATAATTGATGACCTTTGCAAGAAGTTTTAATGGAAGAGTGGAGATGGATGCCAGATCAGAGAGCAGAGTTGGGAGGGAGAGCTAAAAAGTAGGTTTGGGGAAGTATGGAAATGAATGCCTGGTGCCACGTTAATAGCTTAGCTTCTTGAGAAATTGAACCCTAAAATTTGGCAAATCCCATGGTTACTTAGAATACAGTACCTTTTCTACCCCTCTCATCACCTTAGTAACTGCCCCTTGAGTTATAAGAGGATGTGTTGGATGGGCAGGAAGTCTTCTTAAAGGAGTGCTGCCAAACACTGACTGGTGTCCTCCACCTTTGTTCTGATATCCTTCCTGTCCCCTGGAATGAAACACAATGGCTGATGCTTCAGCTGCTATTTTTGGCCAAGTTGATGAGAGCTCCACCTTGTTGATGTCACTGCAGTGAATTGGAAGAACTCAGTTTTTTACTGAATCATTGAGCTGCAGTACCAGCCCTGGATTATCAGCTTTCAGATTTCATTTCAAAAGACAGAAGTACATTCCTGGTAAACCACTCTTATTTTAGGTTTTCTATCCTAGAGACCTGAGCTGAATTATGACTGAAAGAAGATACCTAGCTATAAAGAGAAAATGAGTAAATTGTGCAATAACATTTTCAAATGCATTTAAATGCCGAGAAAAAACACAAAGGAAGAGCTCAAAGATAAAGATGAGGGTATTCCTTAATAAATATACAAATAGATAAATGATTAATGGTGATAATGATGATGACGATGATGATGATGATGATACAGGTTATTATTGGAGACGGAAGCATCTATTCTAACTAATAAAGATAAAAAAATATAGACAACACAGATGAATGGATAAATAGATAGATAGATACATAGACACATAGTCACGTAGGTAGATACATGGATAGATACAAAGATAGATGATAGATAGGATGGAACTGGAATCTAGAGAATAGATGGAGGAGTTGTCTTCAGAGCAGATAGAGATAATTCCTTAAGGGTAAGAAGAAAAGTGAATATTATGACTTCAGAAACAAGCAGGATTGTAAATTTGATGGTTGGAAAACAAAGACGTTCTAATTTGATACCTTTTAACTTTTTGATGAAGATGTTTAGCTGATTGGTAGAGAGCAAGAGAAATTTGATGGGAATGAACGAGGCACATATCGTTACAGCAATTCCACTGTGAAGCATATATATGGAAGAAATTCTTATAAGTGAGCAAAGAGAAATGAGAAGAATGCTTAATGAGAATCACTGTTAACTTCCTACTTTATGAATTTCTGATGGGATTATCTTCCTACAAGATTCTCCACAGCTTGTAAAAAAAATCTATTTTCCATGAAGAAATAGATTAATTTAGAGGAAAGTCTGAATTTCTGGGCAATTAATGCCCCCAAGAAACGAGAGTTTTCCTGTGTTATATTCCTGGCACTTTTACTTTCCAAAGATGTTGATGGGTCAATCACTTCTTGGAACAGCAGGGGCAAAAGATGAGTATTTTCTACTTTTATTTACTCTTTATTGCCATTACATATAGATTACATGGACCAAATACCCCTAAGTTATATTTTGAATGAGTACTAAAATACCAGAAGAATGATATTTTAGGGGATGAAATGAATCATATTTTGCCAAATATAAAAATGTTGAAAAACCAAAAAACAATCTTATATTCAGAGATAAGAAAGTATGTAGTAACCTCTTTCTGTGATCTTTGGTAATGAGAAAAATGTAATGAAAATCTTGGCCGCCTTTCCATTGATAATACTACCTAATTGTAAGTGTCTCATTGGCTGAGATATTGATTTTGTTTCCTTTGAATGGAATCACTCCTTAGGCCACAAACCTATGTTCTGCATATACTGTTCTTAAATTATTCTCAGTAATGCCAGCATCCCATGTAATGTAAAGAGTTTGACTCATAAGAAGGGTCAGAGAAAATGAAATAGGTTGATGATAATGAACTCTCTTAAGCTCTTAATAAACATAAATTGTGAACAGGTGCTTCAATTTTTAGTTATGCTCAATTTATTTTCAGCTGGACTTATATTACCTTAGTACTTATGATGACTGAAATAAAAGAATATCAAGTAAAGTAAAATATTCCAATAATTAGGCATTGAGAGTAAACTCTTTGGTACTTCTAGTATTTTAAAAAATTTTTTTAGAGTTTATTTATTTTTGAGAGACAGAAAGATAGAACATAAGTGAGGGAGGAACAGAGAGAGAGGAAGACACAGAATCCTAAGCAGGCTCCAGGCTCTGAGCTGTCAGCACAGAGCCCAATGAAGGGCTCAAACTCACAAACTGTGAAATCATGACCTGAGCCAAAGTTGGACAATTAACAGACTGAGCCACCCAGGCAATGCTAAAAGAGATGATTTTAATGGAATGACACTGTACTGTTGAAATTGGTATTTATAAATATTTGCAACCCTCCATATTCTAAAGAAGAGTAGACTAGTTGCACAATGTTTTACATAGAGAGATAATGTCAGTATCCTCCCTAACCTAATAGTCTTATTTCTTTGTCTTTACTGAGCTCCAGCTTTTTGCACAGAGCCTAACATGGGGTTTGAGCTCCTGAGCCATGAGATCATGACCTGAGCCGAAGTGAGACGCTTAACCAACTTGTTGGTGGTTAAGGTAGGTGCCCCTAGTTTCATTCTAGTTTCTTCATATTACTCCTTGTTATCCATCCAGATGCACTCATTTGTTTATTCATTTACAGTTTATTCATTCATTCATTCAAATATCATTTATTGGGCACATAATATGGAACATATTTTTTTTCTCAGTCATCATTTAGACTATGAATGTTTCTCTAAGATATTTTTTATTTTATTTTTTTAATGTTTTTTTTTTAATTTATTTCTAGGAGATAGAGAGAGAGCGTGAGCAGGGGAGGGTCAGAGAGAGAGGGAGTCACAGACTGAAACAGGCTCCAGGCTCTGAGCAGGCAGTCAGCACAGAGCCCGACGCGGGGCTCGAACCCACGAACCGCGAGATCATGACCTAAGCGAAATTCGGACGCTTAACCGACTAAGCCACCCAGGCGCCCCTCTAAGATATTTTTTAAAAGATTATTTATAATTGCCTGCTTAATTATTTATCTTCCATTACACTGTAAATCTGTCAGTATTCATTCAAGAAGGGAAAAATCAGTCATTATTCTGCAAAGAAAATAGAAATACAATGCAGTAAAAGCTTACACAACTGTGAAAGGGCTAGGGCAGCAAAGGCCAAGGAAGTTGCTGGAATCATAGTCATAAAAACAGGAGATACCAGAGTTTCACGGGAGACTTTGGATATGAGGTCAGCTGCCTGCAGCAGAGAATCATAAAGCTGACAGGAGCTTCAAGGGAAGCCTATGTAAAGCTCTAAAACCCCTGGGAAGCTGCCCCCATAGGTCTCAGCTTTTTACACTCTGGGTCAGAAGGTTCACTAAAGCTTATCTGAGAATGTCTCCAAGACTCACCCCTTTCCTCCACTGCAACCAGATAATAATGACCCCTCTTCCTTTCTGTATTCCAAATGTTGCTCATTAGCATCATCACAATAATACTGGAGAGAAGTACTAGAGAATAAATTCTTGGCTTCCCCCTTAGAATGAATAGATGAAGGTAAGGGAAGACTGATGGTATTTTGAGTTGATAACAAATGATGTGGTATAGTCCACCCATTTGATAACTCAAGACTTCCCTTCTACCAAATTAAACTGGTAAAGCAATAATGACAAAGATATCATTCTTCCCTTTAATATGATGCAGTTGTCTGTGTTCTTCTAAAGAAATGGTTATTCTTTTCCCCCCAAAAAAAGAGTGTTCTTTTGTGGAAATGGCCATTCCTTTCTTAATTTAGTCACTATCTTCTTTAATAACCTGCAGTAATTTATTACAGTTTTGATTGTAATTATAATTAAGTTATAAGTTCTAGTTATAAATTTAAACACAATGGGCAAAATCTGCTCAAAAGAAGATAAAGAAACTAAAGAACATTGACTAATATGTGATGTTGACATAACATAACAAGAAAAAGAATATGCATTTTTATGTTTTCCTCATTTCTGGAACTTATCCTGGGGACATAGTTGGTATTTATTATTACTTCATTATTCCACTATCCATTCTTTGTCCATTTTTTTCAATACCTCTACTATTTTTGGTGATTGACTTGGTCAATTGACCTGAACTTTTTTCTAGAAAATTCTGAGCCATTACTAGTTCCGATAATATTTAGTTACCATCATCTTTTATTAACATTTACTATGTGTGATCAAAGTATTAAAAGGTACCCCAGAGATTTCCCTCAGATCCATATATACTCCTTTATTCTTCTATCATGATTCATCACTCTCAAAAGTCTGAGGAACCTAACGTGATCAGGTGGCATGCTTAAGTTCCAAGTCACTGTGACCATTATTTTGTCCCCTTATAGAAGCATTCCACCTTTGTGCAGTAAGCTTTCTAACATAACAGGATCCAAAGTTGCAGGAACAGGTAGAACACCTTTTGGTTTCAAGGTCTCTATATTCTGGTAACGGACCACCTAGAAAACCTAGAATAATTTCCCTGTATCAATATTCTTATTTTAATCATGTCCACTAATTGTCTTTTGCTATATAAAATAGCATTCACAAGTTCTAGAGTTAGGAAATAGACATACTTGGAGGCCATTACCCAGCATACTACATCACATTAGTACGAAGTGATGGTAGTAGCCACCCTTGGTGAGAAGAAATAAATATTTTTAAACTCATGAATAACCTCCATCTCTGCTATCAATATAATTTTATGAGCCCATTGCACAAGCTCAGGATGGGGGAGAGAAAGGCAGCAGGAAAAGAAGCTCACATGTGTAGAATGAGTTCTCTTGTCCCCAATTACAACACTGGATGTCTTTTGGGATTGTTTTGTGGAAAATTAAAATAGGGCACAAAATCCTCATGCTGAAGGCTCATTATAAAGTGTCCATTCACATACATCATACCCAGAGCTTCTTGTTATTAACATTTCATCTTGTGATTCCCATTTCACTGATCGATCAGACAAACATTAGTCACTGCCATGAATCAAAGTGGAAACTTATCTCTGGCTGTCTCTCCTTTGCACTCTTCCAAAGAGAGGAGACAACTAGTTGTGCTGAATAAATTTCTTCTTCTTATTTCTCTTTTCCAGGGTATGCTCTGGAATTAAAACAGGCAACTTTTGGGTGATACCAGGATATCATCTGAAATTTTTATTAGTTTTTTTTTCTTTTATAAGTCAATTTATCCCTAAGATTGCCTTAGGAATAAATTGAAGGAGATATGACAAATTTCCTCGTTTAAGAACCATAAGAATCTGGGGTCCCTGGGTGGTTCAGTGAGTTAGTTAAGTGTCTGACTCTTTATTTTGGTTCTGGTCTTGATCTCATGGTTTGTTAGTTTGAGCCCCATGTCAGTCTCTGTGCTGACAGTGCAAAGCCTGCTTGGGATTCTCTCTCTCTCCCTGCATTTCTGCCCCTGTCCACTCACTCTCTATCTCTTTGTCTCAGAATAAATAAACATTTAAAACAATTTTTAAAAAACAATCATAAGAATTGAAGGCAATTGCTAATGCAATTTACTTGCACTTCAGTTGCTAATGAAACTTACATATAATGGCAAAACCATATGTGTGTGTGTGTGTGTGTGTGTGTGTGTGTGTGTGTGTGTCTGTGTGTGTGTGTGTGTTGTATACACATAAGCTATTGTGGTTATATGGCTATATATACCACTTCTACTTTAGTGATAGAGGTTTTTTGCCATAGCCAAATTTACTGATTGGTGGATCAGATTACACTCCACTCATGGTGGGCAGTTCAGTTCTACTAACTGCTTGGCATCTCATAGACAAACAATCTTAATCAGAACCCACTAGTAAGTCAGCTGCTACTTACCAAAAGTCATTGCAGTATAATTTCTTCAGGAATAAGAATGTGCTCCCTATTGTGGCTTGAGAGAAAGTGTCTACTGTGACCATCAGTGAGTTAGCTGGATTATAAGGTCTTGGTAAAATTTACTTACACTGATCCTGAACCTGGTTCAGTCTTCTCTTGATTCTCATAGCGCATTTTGTTATTTAGCACACCAAAATGGAGTATTTTCAGCCACCAAACAAACCATGGAAACATCAAGCGTGCGTCTATTGATTAGTTATAGATTTGGAAAGTATATCTGGTTCTTTTTTGTAAAGAATATATCTTTTTTAAAAAATGTTTATTTATTTATTTTTGAGAGGGAGAAGGGGTATGGGGGGCATGTATATAGAGAGACAAAGAATCCCAAGCAGGATCTGTTCTGACAACACAGATGAGGGACTGGAACTCAGGAACTGTGAGATCATGACCTGAGCCGAAAGCAAGAGTCAGATGCTTAACCAATTGAGAGACCCAGGCTCCCCAAGAATGAATGAATGAATCGTTGCCTAGGTCAATTTGCTCACAATGGGACTTAAGCTTTGAGTATTCTTGGAGACAGTTACTCATTCTTCTAGATTGCCTTCATCATAATGGATATACAGCTTTTGAGTCAATGATTTTATCTCAGTGTTTATTAGTGTAACAATTAAGTGACTCAATTCCATGACACCTCAAGGCCTGTGAGAAAGCCAAGATGATTTTACTGTCACTTTGACATTTTGTCAATGTGTGTGAATACAAGGCATGTGGGTCAACAATTGAGTTAAAGATTCATTCTCTATATCAAGGGATTTCACATTCAATTAAGTTGAAGAAACACTGAACCTAGGAACTCAATTCTTGTTACCTTACCTTACCTTACCTTACCTTACCTTACCTTACCTTATCTTATCTACCTTTGACTGGTTGACATGGACTTTAAGCATTTGGGGTTACATTTAATAGCATATCTAACTTTCATCATGTTACCAAATTTCTGGACATTTCTAGAATTGGTAACTTGCTATTTCTCAGTTTCTCATTAAACTAATTATTTGTTCTGCCTTCCATTTTGCTTCTTTAATATATACTCTTGTGTCAGTTGGATTAAAATAGCATATTTTTTCTGAGATTTCAGTTTCTTGTTTTTCTATTCATTTGCTTATTCCAAAAAAATGTTTTTGCTATATATCAGGCATTATTATTAGCAGTTATGAAGATTAACAAGCTTTCTTTTGTCAAAAAGCTTATATTTCAGTGAGAAGTGGTAACATTTAAATAAATGAATAATTAAAAATATTAAAAACAGTGTATCAGATAGTTATACATCCTACGAAGAGATTTAATTTAGGTAATGGAGTAAAGAATAGCCTTGTATTAGCTATTCAGAAAAATCTCAATAGCGTAGTAAATACATTTTGCAAGAAATATGAAGGAAACAAAGGGAAAAAATGTAAAGATAGAGGGAAGAAGCATTCAGAGGGACCAGCTAATACAGGGGTTGGAAAACTTTTTTCTATTAAAAGGTCAAATAGTTTAGACTTGTGATGCAGTCTGTCATGACAAACTCTATTCTTGTACCACAAAATTAACCACATCAAAGAAGTACAAATGAAGGGATGTTACTTTGTTTCAATAAAACTTTATTTACAAAATCAGGTGGTAGGCTGGTTTTGGCTCTCAGACTATAGTTTGCCAACTCCTGTGCTTTTACAAAGACTTCAAATTGTAAACAAACTGGACATGTTAGAACTCAAAGAATGGCATGCTTGCACACTGTTAGATAAGGCAAAAAGTGTTAGGAAATAAAGTGGGAAGTGTTAGCAGTGTCAGGGTCATATAGAAACAAATTAAAGCCAAGAGACTGGATCATATTTTAAGGTTATGATAAATTATAAATTTGGCTACAAATTCTTGCTGTCCATCTATCTATGACATCATTTTGTACATTCAATGTGCCCTTCCAATCTGATTTTGGGCTTGAACAGCTCTTATGCCCTGGGACTAGTTTTCATTTTTGCTTTTAAAAAGGATTTTCTTTTATAAAAGTCCAAGTTCACTCTTATTAAAACTATGCCAGTAGTATAGAAAGGTGATAGTGACTTAGACTTGGTGATGTCAGAGTGCTGATGAAGATTTGGGACATATTTTGGGTGTGGTTTCAAAGAATACCACAAAGGGTTGAATGTGGGTAGTGAGGAAATGAGAAATCTTGGATCACATATCAATGTCATAATCAATGTGGTAGGCTGGTGGTATTGGACAGTGAGATAGGGAAAGTCTGAAGATCAATTATATCTGAAGTCATTGACAGTTGAAAGGTTTGTTCTGGCCCATTTCAGTATAAGGATCAGTGTGATACCTAGACTGCAGAGATTTCTAGTTTCATGGCTAATTTAGTCTTTCTGCTTAAGCAATCAAGCCTATGTCTTTTAGGTCTTTACTTGAAGATGCCTAATTTAGTCTAATACCTAGCATCACCAAGAAAATATTAAGCTATAACAAGTAGAACAGTTAAAAGAGAACAAATACAGAGGCAAAAAAATGAGAAAGACCCTTCAGAATTAGACCTAAAATTTCTGGTCACTGTAAATCAGGCTTCACTCCTATTTTGGGCAGTATTTATCTACCTCAAAACCAATCCTGTATCTTAACTGAATGCATCTTTGGGGAGTGAAAATGTTCTTTTCCTCTTAAAAGTCCTAGACAGGCTCACCTGGGTGGCTGTGTCAATTAAGCATCCAGCTTTTGGTTTTGGCTCAGGTCATGATCACACGGTCCTTGGGTTCAAGCCCCACAACGGCCCCCATGCTCTTAGTGTGGAGCCTGATTGGGATTCTATCTCTCCTTTTCTCTTTGCCTCTCTTTCTCTCTCTCTATCAATCTCTGTCTCTCTCTCTTTCTCTCAAAATGAATAAATAAACTTAAAAAAAAGTGCTACAGAGGAAAAAACGCTGCATTTGGAGTTGAGCAGGTGAGAGGGCATCCCCATTCCACTGTTAACCAACTCTGTGATCTTAGACAACTTATAGAGCTCCCCCCTCAGCTTTCCTCTCTGTATGGTAAAATTTAACAGTTTTTATGCAAAAGCCTTCTTAGAAGATTTAGTTTAGATTAGTTTCACTTTTGTTAGATAGTGTTTATGATCAATTAGTATAAAATCATTGCCTTAAGAGGTCTTCAGTCAGGCTTGTGTCCACATTATTGACTCCAACTCTACTATTTTCCTTCTTTCTTACAGCCTTTCAGCCACAGAGGTTTTAGAGATCTTTTTCCTGTCAGTTTCTAAAATATACCTTTGTGACCCTTATCTGAGACTTTGCATTTACCCCACTTCATTTTCACATGGCCTAATCCTCCTTGATCTATACGATGCCAACTTAAATGTTACCCACTCAAAAAGGTATCATAGTTTCAGGATCTTTTTCATAGAATTTAAACTTTAACTTGTTATTTAATCTATTTAATGTTGCTATCATTCTTCCCACCTAGAACATAAGCTTCATGAAACCAGGGACATTTATCATTTTTATCAATAACCAAGCCTAGCACAAAGTCTGACACAAAATAGAAACTCAGTAATTGTTAGATTGCAAGTGAATTGATCAATTAGACCCACCATTTTCAGTAGAGACTTGGCACCATAAATAATAGCTAATATTATTATAATTTTCATTATGGTTTCGAGGAGAAAGGATTTCTGAATTTCTCAGTAGTCCTCTGCTTTAAATAGACTGTCAAGGAAAAATCTCTCAAATAAGCTTTTCTGAATATTTCCAGCTTATCAAAAAATGTCCCCAATGGAACTGTCTTCCTTTGTAACAGAACCAATTAGTCTAAGAAGCTTTGGTTTGACTGTGAGGTGTTCCAGCTTCAATCACTTCTCCAATTAAGTTCCTTTGGATGTTTGTGCCTTAATTTACATTTTTCTGGCACAGACATTTGCCCTTCGGTCCCTTGTGTAACTATAGGACAAATTTCCCACTAATTCACTCCATTTTTATTTCTTTCAGTCTTTTCCTCCCTTCTTCCCTTCCTTCTTTCCTTTCACTATTCTTTCCTCTATTATTTCCTGCTCTTCTGTGTTCCTGCATTCAGTCAGCTCCCAACAGGCACTGCTGTAAATGCTGGAGGTAGAATCACAAACAAGACAGAAAATAACCCTGCTTTAACGGAACTCACACTCGAGTCTGGAGACAGGGAATAAACAAGTGAACAGATAAGTGAGCGATCTGTGGAGCTGTATTCGTGAGAAACATTCCAGTCCAAAATGGCAGGAAATGCAAATACCCTGAGAGAGCGTATGTTTAACCTGTTTACAGTGAATAAGGTTATTGGCTTCCTGAGTGGGGAAGTTGTTGGAAATGACAGTTGACGATTAGGCAGCAGTAAGACCATTACAACCCCTATATTTTACTCTAGATACACAGAAAAATATTGAAAAGTTTTGACAGGATAATGACTTAATCTGATTTACATTTTGACAGGATTTTTCTGCTTTGTGTGAACCACAGAATGTAGGGGGGTCAAAGGTGGATGTGGTGAAATTAGACGGGAGCCTCCCGTTGTAGCCCAGTTGGGAGATGATGATGGTTTGGAATGCAGTGCAATAATAAAGATGGCGAGTCTTGGGATATATTTTCAAGGTGAGGCCAACAGGGTTTGCTTGTGGTTTGATTATAATGTGAGGAAATCAAGTGTGGTTCTACGGTTTATTTTCCTAGCAATGTGGTAAATAATAATGCTATTTATTTAGAAGGGGAAGGGTAAGTTAGGATAGAAAATCTAGAGTTCAGTGTTGACATGGTAAATTTGAAGTATATCAAAGATTTACATATCTATATGAATCCAGAGTTCAGGAGAAAGATGGGGTTCAGCTATAAACTTAAGTCATCTGCATAGCAATGGTAATGTTAAAATCCATGGCTTGAAAAAGTCACATAGGGTCTAGGTGTATTTTGGGAAAAGGCCAGAATATTGATTTTGGGGTGCTCCTCAATCAGGGAAATAATTATACTAAATAAAAGAGATTGAGACAGGAGCCATTGAGATTAGAAGAAAACCATGAGTGGTTTTCTGTTGTGGTAAGGGAATAAATGCAGAAGGTGAATCCAGGAGGAGAGGCCACTTGATGGTTTTCTTTCTCTCTAGGTTCTATCTAACCATTCTGTCCTCCTGTCCATTATACAAGTGCTATGGCCAATTGACCTTGTGGTAGATTCCATGTTCACTACCAAACTGATCTGTTGATAAAGTCCCAGTCATCCATCAACTTTATCTGACACTGCTTCTCATCACACCTCACATAAGAACATAAGATACCATTTTAGACAACTGGATGTATTGCCTCATCTATAAGTTGATGATAGTATTTATTTATTTTTGTAACTAACCTTGGGTCATTCCAATGAAATGACGCATCTTAAAGCTCTTCGAACGTTATGCAGTATTAATGCCAGGATTCCTTACTATTATTTGCAAAAGATGCCAATTATAGTAAAGAAAGACAAGAGAAGAAAACAGTGTTTGGTTTGTTTCCTTTTTGATTTAGAATGAATCACTGGCTGTATTTAGTTTCTGTTCCTTTTCTTTAACATTAGTTTTCAACTTTGCTACTCATAAGTTTAAGTCTTATAAAGTGTTTCCTGCTGAAATGCCATGCTGACTGTTACTCAGCAGCAAATAAATATTGCTGTCCTCACTAATTTGAAACAGTATGAGTTTTAAACCTCTAGCTGTGGGAGATTTATTAAGATTACAGTTTTCATCACCATCCCTTCAAGTCCATCAAGATAGGTCAAAGCTGTATAATTTTTTTTTTAAAAACTAATAGCGATTTCCATTCTTTTTAGTCTCTGTTTTCTGAGCCAGCAATATCGTTAGAAGCACAAGCTTGCAGTAAATGAAACACATATCCACATATCTTCATGAATATTTGAACCTGACCTCTGTTTTGGGATGAAAAAAAATTGGTGACCATTTCCTTTCATTGTAACTGTGAACACAAAGTAGTGCATTTTACAAAGCAAAAAGGCATACCTACTACACATAAAATTATTTTTGTACTTTCTTTTTAAATAGCTATCTTATAATAGCTGAGTTAAAATGAAAATATGTAAACCTGCGATTCACTCTGAAATGGTGAGTATTGGCAAGGAACTCTTTTTTAATTATTATAATTTTCTGAGTATCATTTCAATGAACTGCCTAATTACTATATTTATTGATTTAGAGGAATTGATTAAATCATCAATAATTGGAGCCATTTTGTTCTAAGTTCAATAATACTCATGCAAGATGAGGTTGAAAATGCTTTAACAATGATTATGGTCAATGCATAGAAATATCTTGAGAAAAATACTAGAATGTTTCAAGAAATATGATTTAAGGAACAGCAGCTAGCATTTGAAATGACCCTTCTCTTGTTGGATAGATTTAAATTAACACTCAAGTGACTTAGTACTTTGCCTAATAGACAAGTCATAATTAGGAAATTTTGAGAACAAATTGTTTCATTATATAACAAATCCAATTTTAAAGACATTAATTGAGTCATTTCTTCTAATACACTACAATGAATACTTTTACATGGAAAAATAATAACTCCTCTAAAGCTAGTGACCAATTAAATAATCCAGTTACCCTTGCTATGCATAGGTTTTCAGTGAAATATTTATTCAGTGAGTAAATCCAGTTACCCTTGCTATGCATAGGTTTTCAGTGAATATTTATTCAGTGAGTAAATCTATCCATTATATAAGTCTAAATTTTCAAGTTGGAATAATTTACTTTTAGTGAATTTTACATATTTATGCATAGCAGTGAGTTCTAGATCTCAGGAAAATCACCTTATGTACTTTGTAAAAGGTAATGCTTCAGTTGTACTAATAAGACTTGGCAGAAAGCTATTAATTACCAAGTCTACGTTTTACCAGTGTATTCATTCCCTCTGGGAAAAAAAAAAAAAGTTAGGGCACCTAGGTGGGTCAGTCGGTTGAGTATCCAACTCTGATTTCATGTCAGGTCATGATCCCAGAGTTGTGGGGTCAAGTCGAGCAGCAGGCTCTGCACTGAGCATAGAACCTGCTGGGATTCTCTCTCTCTCTCCCTCTGCCCCTCTCCTCTGCACTCTCTCTGTAAAAATAAAAATAAAATAAAATTTGTTTTATTCTAATTTTTGAAATAGTTTAGGAAAAATAGAAAAAGCACTGGACCATTTTGTCACTTGTGATCCCAAACAAATCACTTAAATTTTTATGACTCCTTTTTTGCCCCCGGAAAGCAATTAATGGTTTAAATATGAGATCAAACTCCTCACGCTCATTACACTTTTGCTTAGTTTCATGAATTCCTCCATAAATTCAAGATATGAATATGGTAGCAGAGTTTTCTATGAAATTGCTAAAGCCCCCTCATATCTTTTAAGCCAAAAATCAAATGCTGTCTTTTTGAAATGATCTACCCTTCCTTTAACCCTTTTAGAACAGTTGGGATTTACTTGGTCAGAGTTACTTCGAGGGCCAGGCAGACCAGAAAGCAGAGTGTGGACACATCTCCATTGTTCCTGACTGTCACAGACAGTCAATGTTGAAGACTAATAGTGTCTTGTCCCTTGAACATGGTCCAGCCTTTTGTGGCGCCAAGTCTTGAGTGCTGGGCCACACACATACAGGCTCTGAATCTCTCTCTCTCTCTCTTTCTTTCTCACTTTTTATTTCTCATCTCTATTCTTCCTCAGAATACAACATCTTGACCTGATGGCTGGGTCTGGGGAACTTCTTAGCCCAGCCGTGCTGGATGTCAGTCCTACTCTTCACCCTAGCCCCTTAAGTCGTCGTTTGGGTCTGGGTTACTAGCTCAGCTTTCTTTCTTCAACATATTTTATTTTAGGATATTCTCACTGAGTCTTGGTTAAGTTTATACTGCTTTACTCCAATTTGGTATCCTGGAAGCAAGAGGTGGTGTCTTCTGTTTTAGAATTTCCTGAGCTCTAAAGCAAAATAAGCTATCTATAAGGTAGGGATCTCCAGCAAACTTGTCAAAAATTCCCACAGCCAAATTACAGGACATTGACTTTGCATCCATGTAGTACTAGTGATATTAACTGCACCAGAAGATTTACTTCAAGGGACTCTTAGTCATCATCATGGTCATAGAAGATGTGGCCTTTTAAGTAATCCCTTCAATAGGTAATTTATTTGAATCTTTCCCTACACAGGTTTCATGAGAATAATGTACATCAAAGCATTGTAAATTCTAAAATGTTAGGCTTAATAAGGTAATTCAGCTTCCCTACACACTTATTCTGAAATGGTATGGTGCACATGAAAAAGTAAGTGGTTTAGTCAATGTCCTGTTCATTTACAAATGGACATATAGAATCAAGTACAGAAAATTATTGCTTTGTAATTATTAAAAGATGGACTATATACCTAACCTTATTCGTGTCATTATTTGTAGTGTTTTAATTCTGTTATATTTTAACTTTTAAATCAATTCAATTTATCAATATGAATTGGATTAAATTAAATATTAATTTAGGGGTCCTGGGTGGCTCAGTGAAGAACTCAGGATGCTCAGTCAGTTAAGCATCCAACTCTTGATTTTGTGTCAGGTCATGGTATCACAGTTCATGAGTTTGAGCCCCACGTCGGTCTCTGCACTGACCACATTGAGCCTGCTTGGAATTTTCCCTCTCTTTCTGCCCCTACCCTGCTTGTGTGCTCTCTCTGTCTTTCTCAAAATAAATAATAAAATACATATTAAACTAAACATCAAATATATAAATTAAAACAACTATTTTCTTGGTGTACTGAAATTAATGATTTTTTTTTAATTTTAAAAATGCACTAAGTAATTCTTGTAGAACATTTTAAAAAATTGGATTCAGAGGCATCTGGGTGGCTCAGTCAGTTAAGCCCCCAACCTTGGCTCAGATCATGATCTCATGGTTTGTAACTTCAAGCCCCACTTCGGGCTCTGTTCTGACAACTCAGAGCTTGGAATATGTTTAAGATTCTGTGTCTCCCTTTCTCTTTTCCCCTGCCCTGCTCACACTCTGTCTCTCTCTCTCAAAGATAAAGAAACATTAAAAAACTTGAATCCAAACCAATCAAAACTATCAGTATTCCAATCCTATTAGTGGGTTTTAAAACAAACACCCAGAGTTACTTCTTGTCTTTGAGTAATGATAGTACTTGAATGTAACTCACAATTTGACTATTTTAGGTATGGCTTAAAAATACTAGTGAGAAGAATAATAAATATTTTGCTACTGCACATATATGATGTTAGCTTCATCCCCATATTGGAAAGGACTCCTCAGGATTTTATAGCTTCATCCTATTATTTTTGGTTCCCACCCTAAGTTTTCACCTACTCTTTATTTTTAATATTTAAGAATATGCTCATAATTCTAGCTTGGAGTGAAAGTATACCTGCTAACCCTTTTCTAATCCTTTCACTATGTGCACTTTTTGCTTCTAGCATTTGAATGAGATAAATTTCTACCACAGACTATGTGTCTCAGGATGGGGCAAAAAGTGTTCCAGGGAATTCCAAGAGGCTTGTGAGGGCAGGACATGTATAAAGACTTCAAATGATGAGCTGAATCTCTCCAGTTTTCTTGGAAAAGAGCCACCTTCCTCTGCTTGCTTTATTATACCTTCTTTTCTCTCCAAAGTTTAAAATGTGGTCCCCTTTCCCAGATTTCCTTCTTTATCTGATACCAGTATAGAATGTTGCAAAGTATGAAGTAGCATTGAACCAGAGGATTAAATTTGAATTCCTATCCCAATATTTACTACCTCATGACTGTAGGTAGGATTAACTTCAGTCTCATCTCGTTATATGATGTTACTACTTCCTCATCATACATTGCTACCCCCTGTGATATCACCTCCTCATTATGTGATGTTCCTACATTTATTGTGAAAAAATTTTTTCAAGTTTATTTACTTATATTTTTGAGAGAGATAGGGAATGAGTGATGGAGGGGCAGAAAGAGAGAGAGAGAGAGAGAGAGAGAGAGAGAGAGAGAGACCCAAGCAAGCTCTCACATTGTCAGCACAGAGCCTGATGCAGAGCTCAAACTCACAAACTGTGAGATCATTACCTGAGCTGAAACCATAAGTCAGACGCTTAACTGACTGAGCCATCCAAGCACCCCTATGAAAATTTTGATCAAAGATCTTACCTGGTTCATGGTTAATATTCCATGATATTAGCTGAATATAAATAAGTTGTTGAATAGGTATATTAATGAAGTTGGCTGCGTTAAAAGAAATATTTTCTATTGTGATTTTTGATATGTTTCTAATTACTTATCTTGCTGAATTTTAGGTCCC
Organism: Hyaena hyaena; assembly: GCF_003009895.1. Classification (NCBI taxonomy): domain Eukaryota; kingdom Metazoa; phylum Chordata; class Mammalia; order Carnivora; family Hyaenidae; genus Hyaena; species Hyaena hyaena. The sequence goes on from NW_024081667.1 coordinate 189,620, forward strand.
TTTGAACATATTAATTTATTAATCAAGCATTTCCCATGTGTCTAGTATTTATAATATTTCACTAATTATCATGGCAAAGGGGACTCAGACTGGAAAAGTAGGTATGAGACCTTGTTTCTTCTCATTGGTTTAGCTTTACCTCCTCTTTCCTCCCAGAGCTTTTGTGCTCAATTATTTCTGTTTCCTTAGCTAATAACAAATTTAGCTTAGGGACTATATTTCTTTCATACCAGGTTTTATCAAGCAATACATTCTCAATAAGTATTTATTAAAAGAAGAACTAAAGCTGGAAGAGTTGAAGAGGGTTACTGACTTAACAATGATTTTAACAATGGATGTGAACTTAACATTCACTTAACAATGGATATGAACAGATTCCCAAGCAGAGCTGGTGGGCCTCAAGTTTTCTTCCCCAAAATGCCTGAGACTTTTTCTCTGCCATGAGTTTTGGCATCCAATTCCATCAATCACAAATTGAGCTTCATCTTTTAAAATAAAGACACCTGGGAGGGAATTGAAGTCTACTGTTATTGCATCAATATAAGCTAATGGTTTTGTGTGTGTTTGCTTCCCCAAACTCTAGGCTCCAAAAGCATTTGTTGTAATTAAAATAAAATTAGTTTGTTTTCCTCCCACACCTAAGTATGCATAGCTGCACCAATTCAATGGGAGTCTAGGGAGGAGATTAAGAATCATTTGAGATCCTTGAAGGAATTGTATGCACTTTTCAGTGAGCCTGAGTGGGGTACTACATTTGATTGATGAAAGCTAATTGAAAATATTGTATAAAATAGATTTTGCCATCCTGGCTTGAGAACCTAATTACCAATAAGGACATTGAATACAGGAAAGATGAAAATAAGTTCCAGATTTCTAGTTACTATGGATTGCTTTGAATAGGTCATTTCTCTAATTTTATTTTTTCCTAACATAGTGATAAAGTTATATTGTGTGTTACGCGATCAGGGCAACATATGTTACAAAATAGTTATTAAAGAAGAAATCGAAAATCAGTGGTTAATCAAATAGTTATTTACTGATTAACAACTGCTGAAAAGTTTCACATTATTTCCTTTCATCCTACCAGATCCATATGAGATTAGTAATACTATCACTACGCTAGAGAAAAGGAATGGAACCTGGAGAGGAGATAAAGCCAATAAATGACATAACCAGAAGTTAAAACCAGGTCTCTCCATGAACTTCCCCATTGCCCTGTACCCATATTTATCTATCCATCACAGATAAGTGCGCCCTGTCCTTAGGCCCAACACGGTGCCTAGGTAGAGTAGTGGACAATGCGGACATTCTTGTTCTTGACTCATAAAGTGTAGAACCCCATAGAAGGAGAGAAATTACACAAATAAATATGTACTTACATGTTGGCATCTATTATTTGATATAAAAAGATAAGTATAATGAGAGAGAAAAATGGATGCAACTTAATTTAAATGCTGTACTTGAGGTAATGATGAGGTTGGAGTGGTGAAGAAAGGCTTCCTGTCTTGTCTAATGGTGGAGGCAGGGTCTGGGAGGGGTTTTAATGGGAGAAGATGATGTAGATAGACTAAAGGAAAAAAAAGGATTTGTATAAGGACAAATGTTTTAAAAATCCGTGAGAGAAAAAGGAGTTTCTGTTCTCTCTAGAGATTGTGAGATTAGTCTGGGTGGGCTGTGTGTGTATCCTCGGTCATTGAACTGGCTGCAACATCAAAGCCAAAGGGTTTTAGAGATCCTGCCTGAACTTGTCTGCCAAGCCCTTCTCTGGATGCCCTTATACCATAAAGTTAAAGCAGTTGATGCTGACTCAACCCCATCTCATCTCCCTTTGGTAAGCAACGAATGTTATTTATCTAAATTTCTTGGATGTTTTCCCTTATAGACATCTTCAAGGTTTTCCAAGGGCTTTTTTACAATGTTTTCTCACAGCTGGAAAAGGAACAGATAAACTCTCAGTTCTACTGAATAGTTTCATCATCCACTAAACTTTTGGAAAATGTCTATCTCATGGATTATGCTCTGCGGAATATGTATTTATACTTGATGGCATATTTTCCATGGAAAAAAATCAGTTTGGAAAACACCGTATACTATATCATCCTGTAAGATCATGGTCTCTGGTAAAATATATATATAAATGTTTTTAATAGACAAAACTGATCAGAGTTTCACCAAAGATCATGCTTAATTTTCTTCAACACAACATTTCTCAAACTCATTTGATCTTGGAAGATTTTTATGTTGCTGTTGAAGTTACCTTCTAACCTACTGTTTGGGAAAAGCAGCTTCAACTCCATCACTTAAACCTTAAGACATAGAACTCCCTCTAAGGAAGGCATTTTGCTTCTTAAATTACAACTAGACCAAATCAGATATGAGTAAGCAGCTAATAATTCAACCACATTGATATTTTGTTGGCATGTAATCAAATCAGTTTACATGGCACTGAAAAGCTGCTCATGTGCTTAATCTCATCTCTTAATTTTGTATTATTTTATTTGATCCACCTATTAATTGATTTGGGGGAAACCAATCCTATCAGGGGAAAATTTGTATGTGTATTTCATTTCAAAGCCTTTCCTAAAAGTAGATAAAAAATATATTCTTGTATATTTTTAGTATCTACTCTCAACATACATGTTTAAATTAGTATTCTCTCCTATAAGTTATCCTAAAATTTGAGGCATTAACAGTTTTTAATAAATTAAGCCTAAACTTTCTTTTTTCAATGTGTAAATCAATTCCAATTGTTAATTATATGTTTTTCGTCCAATTTTATTCCCTTTAATTGTATGTACACTTATAAAATATTTTAAAGATTTCCTTGAACTGTATTAATTTATCTCACTTTTATATTAAAAGTTTACTCTTTTCCAAAGTCATAAAGTCTCAGTATCAAATGAATTTAATAATACTTGCTTTGTTTTGTTCATTATATCTTGAGGTGTCCCCTAGGTTGCCCTGGACTTCATACACTCCATGCTGGGATCATCTGTTCTTTTTTATAATTTGAATTTTCCAGCTCTTTTACTTTCTCTCAAGTTTGTTTTGAAGTAAAAATGCCATCATTTTGAAACACTTGGAGAAATGATAGTTCTTGATGCATTTTCTCTTTACTTTGACAAGAATTATGTCTTGTAAATTTTTTTCTGATCCATATTTAGGTGAAACAATTAATATTTATTGAGACGCGAGCAGTGGTATTGAAGATACTTATTCAAGACTGTTTCAGAACTCTTCCAAATAATTTGAAATAATAAAGATATAAATCTGGAGCCCCAAAGTAACTTGATTAACATCCTACAGCTACAAATGGCAGAGCCCTGCTTGGAATTTCAGTTTTACTGAGTACAAATATTTGGGAGAGATGTGCTAATTCTTTTCTATCACAAAACCTCATTTCATTAGTAAAATTCTAAGGGTGACTGCCTTGGTTGTAACCCATGCAAATGTTATCTGTCATGATTTTCCAAACGTTTTCTTTAATAACGTTAGTACCCTGATGGATAAATGTTAGGCCAGTATGAGTATGTATATGAAGAAGGGAAAAACAGCTTTTAGTTTACAAAGACAAAAATGATATCATTGTTATCAACAGATAGTAACTAGTTGCTAAATATAAAAATCTGTGTTTTGAGGTAAAATGCATTTGGATTGTTTAGCTGATTTTTTTCCTATTCACCATAGGTTACCATACTGATTTCTAACTAGATGGATGCCTCGTGTGTGTGTGTGTGTGTGTGTGTGTGTGTGTAAGACAGACAAAAAGTATCATCAGATAGTACTCTTTAATTAATAAGAAAATATGTAGAACTTTTGAAGATGCCTAACTCTTAAAGAAAGACAAATAAAGAGATATTCTTAAATTAATCCATATCTAATAAAGCACCCTGATTTGTAATAATCCCTTTTTAACTATTTTGGTCAATAATGATCGATAAAATTCACTGATTTGTATTTTTACTCAACATATATTAGTGGGGTGATTAGGTCAGACACTATTTTATGCATTGGAGACAAGGCTATAATAAGACTGAAATGGTCCTTGCCTTCATGAAGTTTCTTTTGAAAGGGTTGGAGACAAACAGTAAACTTATAAAAAATTTACAGATTGTGAACAGACATACAAAGCTGTTATACTGAAGAGTAAAGTGAGGAGGTTGATATTTAAGCAGAGTCCTGAAGAATGAGAATGAGCTAGTCATGCAAAAACCTCACTAAAAGTAGTTCTACTCAGAAGGAATAGCAGTTGCAAAGCCCTAGGTCAGGAAATATCTTGACATGTTTAAAGAACATTAAAAAAAAATCTTGTACTGAAGTGATCAAGAACAGAAGTGATAAGAAGTAAGATCAAAAATGGTACTACAAAGGCACCTGGGTGGTTCAGTCAGTTAAGTGTCTGACTCATTAAACTCAGGTCATTATCTCACGGTTTGTGAGTTCGAGCCCTGCATAGGGCTCTGTGCTGACAACTTCAGAACCTGGAACCTGCTTTGGATTCTGTGTCTCCCTCTCTCTCTCTGCCCCTCCCCTGCTCTCACTCTGTCTCTCTCTCTCAAAAATAAACATTACAAATTTTAAAAATGGTAATGCAGATTCTGTAGTGTCTGAGAGGCTATAATAAAAGGTGTTAGTTATATTTTATGTGCATCTGGCACACTCTCATGCTTTTAGGCAGAAAAATGATATGATCTCTCTTATGTTCTATACCTATTCATCTAGATGAAATATAGAAAACTGATTATAGGAAGTGTGGCATACACAATAGTTTCAAACAAATATTCCATGTTTCATATTTCTTGGAGTTGAGTGTTGCCATCTCACTGGTCGGCTTAGTCATCAAAACCCCCGTGAAGACTGCTCTGGTCCTTCACGCTTCATGCTACAGCAGTGGAAGAGGCTGAGTATTCCAGATACTGTTTCTGTAAGGTGTGGAGTCTCACTCAGCCTGGGCTCCTAAATGATGATAGGCAGCAGAGTCTTGAAAATCCATAAGAAGCGTATAACAGGAGCGTGAAAGGAATACTAGTTGGGTTAAGCCACCGCAATTTTGGAATTGTTTGTAACCACAGCATAACCAAACTCATTATGGGTAATGCCTAGAGCAATGTGGGAAGAGGAAAACAAGATAAATGTTGTAATAGTTCACATGAGAAGCCATGTTATCTTGAATCACTGGCAGTTGCAGTGTACAGAGATCAAATTGCAATGGATTTGAATTACATTATGTAGGTAAAGCAGACAAAACCGGTGGGCACATTGGATGTTCTGAGTGTCTTATAAATAGATATTCTATTTTATCAATTGTCTGTTGGAACCTGAAACCTATTCCCACACTGATCACTACTATCACTTCTGTAGCAAGAGCTGGAAGCCCAGAACTTCCATTCTCCAGACTCTCCTAGAGGCATGGTTCCAGTTTATGCCCTACAAATCAAAAACTCTTGTTAAAGATTTGATAGAATGAGAAGAATGGACAGTTACCTTGGCTTCAGTGCAGGGGTGTCAAAGCTTTGGAAGATGGCAGGCAAGAGACTTTGGCCAACAAATTCCAGGCATCAGAATGCAAATCAACCTATTTGATGCCAAGAACCTTGTTTGGGGTTGACAGTGATTTCTGCTCATCAAGATTTCTGGAAAGGCAGCAGCAATTTCCCTGATCTTCACTTCCTCACTCACCCAGCAGTTTTATAACCCACTAATTCTTTGTACTAAAATCCCTTCTTAATGGAAACACGAGAGTCGTTTCTGTTTCCCACACAAGCTATTCATTACCCGGTATAAACCAGCATATCTAATTTCTAACAAATCAGCTTCATAATCAGAGAAAACCAAGGCTCAGAACGTTAAGGGCATTGTCTAAGATTCTTTCATTATAATTGGTGTAACTGGCCCATAAAGCCAGTTCATAACTTATGATTCATTACTTGTGCTCTTTCTATTATAGCATGTCTCTCTTAATCTTAATATTCTTTTCTATAAAATGGAATTTTAAACAATTCCCTGGTAATTTTAGAGCCTATGATTGACACTATCACAATTTATGCATTCTTACTCCAGCAATGAAATTTCTGCTTATAAGGAAATGATACCTACTGGTGCATCTCGGCACATTTTTATTTTCCATCTGATTCTCATTTTAGCATAAAGCCACCAAATCAGATTTCATAATTTGAAACTCTTTGAATTTTCTGGTTTAGCTTACAGGTAAATGATACTATGCAGAACTGCTGTTATGAATCCGATAACACCACAGTGGGAAATGAGAAAATAGACATTATTGAAGAAGTGAGGGAAAAGGTTTTAAAGAACTGATTTTTGAGTCAAACACCTTTCAAAGAGAGGGTGACATTAAGGAAATGCCTAAAGTAAGCAGAATGTTACAGCTGTAGTTTGTTGTATGGTTTTTTTCCCCCAAAGATATTTTTTCTCAAATGTCCCAGGAACACATTTCTTTTGTAACTTATTAAAATAAACTAACTTTACTCTTTCTTCTTCAGAGTCAGGAGTGTCCTTTTCATTTAAGACAAGCTTTAGGTATAAATAAAATGGGCCAGCACTTGGTTAGAAAGAGTTGATTAGGAAAGGTAAAGAGAAGTAGACACACATACACTTAGAACATGTGAGCACACATACAGAGGTAAATACACCATGTTTTTGGTTTCACTTAATAGCAGTCCCAGAAGAACTGAAATGTCCTAAAAATCAGGACCTTAAATGAGATTATTTAAATATAGTCTTATTATTTGTACTATATACAGCATATTAGTCTGCTCAGGCTACCAGAACAAAATACTGCAGACTGGGTGGCTTACACAACAGTTTATTTCTCCAGGTCTGGAGGCTGGAAGTCCAAGGTCAAGGTGCCAGTAGCATTGGTTGCAATGAGGCTTCTCTTCCTGGCTTGAAATGGTCACCTTTCCACTGTGCCCTGCATCGGTTTTCCTCTGCGCACACAGAGACAAAGACATCTTTAGGGTCTCTTTCCCTTCTAATGAGTCCTATTGAATCAGAGACCTACCCTTATGACTGCACGTAAACTTCATTGACTCCTTAAAGCCTCTATCTCCAAATATAGTCATGTTGGGGGTTCGATTTTCAACATGTAAATGGGGGAGGCAGTATAATTCAGTCCAAAGCATATATATAACAAGGACTCAATAAATGTATGTACAAATTAGTTGCAGACTAACACATTAGAGATGGCAATTATGATTTATATCATCATATCAGTTTACAATGGAAAATTTTCCAATTTCCATTACAAAATATTTCCATAAAATATGGACAGGAATACCTCTTCAGTTACAAAGTCAGAGGACTCAGAAAGGAGATGCTATATTTATACTTTAACAAACTTGGTCAATATTTTTCTTTATAGTTATATTCACTGAATTTGTGAGTGAAGCTATTATGTGACTTATCTTCCATTGGGTCCATTCTCTTGTTCATTTTCAATATAATTAATTTTTAAAAAAGCAATAGTATTGACACTCAATGGCTCTGTTCTTTGAAGAAAAGAGGCACTTCTAAGTTTACAAGTGAAAGGCACCAAGAAAGGATAAAAGCCTGGATCAGTCTATGTAAAATTAAGATGTTCTGTCAATAATAATCAATTTTAAAAACTGTACCACATACAGAGGAAAAAGAGTTGACCACAAATGTGAAACTTAAAATGCAGAAAATTAACCAGGGAGGAAACAGAAAAATATTCCTCCTTAGTAATAATCATGAAGACACAATTTACATCCTATTTCTCACTTGAAATACTAATTCAAAATATAAGCAGCTTGTCAGTGAAAAAGATGCTCTCCTATATTGTCAGAGTGGCTGTAAATAAGAGCTCTGACTTTGAAAACTATGATAATATATATCAGGGCCTTAAAGTTTTATCCCCATTGATCAGGTTGTGCTAATCCTGAGAAGAAATTACAAGTGAAACTATAAATAGTGAAACAGGCCTGGCCTGAATCCTGACCCCCATCCCCCAAAGATATCACGTCCCAATTGCTGGAACTCATGAACATTGGCTTATGTGGTAGAGATTTTGTAGGTGTGATGAAGTTATGGATCTTAAGATCCGGGTATTATCCGGGAATATCCAGCAGGCCCTATGCTTTATCGTAAGTGTCTTTATAAAAATGCGTCAGAAGGAGACACGCACACACGTACGTGCACACACACACACACACACACACACACACACCAGACAGTGATGCGGGCGTCAGAGCAGAGAGAGATTTAAAGATGTCCGCATTGAAAACTGCAATGATGGGGCAATTCCCCGGGAATGCTGGCTGGCAGACAACACAGGCTGAAAGAGGGAAGGTGTGGATCCTCTCTCGGGACCTTCGATGGAGCACTTCACTGCGCGCACCTCGATTCTGGCCCTGTGATACTGATTTTGGATCTTTGACCCCCAGAACAGTGAGAGGGTAAACTTCTTCTGCTTTTAGCCAATAAGTTTGTAGTATTCTGGTACACAGAAAACTAGTACATGCAGATTAAAAAAAAAAAAAAAAAACTTCATTGCAGCATCATTTTAAAAGAAAAATAATCAAGCAGTTCAAATTCCAAAACTATGGATATGATTAAATTAGCCATGGTACATTTATGCAATTGGATACTATTCTATTTTTTTAATGTTTATTTATTTATTTTTGAGAGAGAGAGAGTGAAGACAGGGGCAGAGAGAGCAGAGAGAGAGAGAGAATCCTAAGCAGGGCTTTAACTCATCAACCATAAGTTAGATCATGACCTGAGCTGAAATAAAAAGTCAGAAGCTTTACCGACTCAGCCACCCAGGCATCTCTGGATGTTCTTCTACTTTTAAGAGGAATACCTGTGATTTTAGATAAAATTTAGATAAAATTAGTCATGAAATGGTCAAAAAGTTATGTAACCATTATCATGTTTATAAATAAGTAAAACACCTTTTATATGTGATATTGAACTCTTAGCAAGGTGAAAATTAACCATGGGTTAGTATAACCCTCTCTGACCTAATTCTGAGGATACCGGAGAAGCTAAAGGTAAGTATATGAGTCTGCAAATCATTGAGAAAAGCAGGGGGTAAGGGAAATGTCAGGTAAGTGACACTCGTTGCTACCACCAGAAGCAGCAATTCTAGGAAGGCAACCCACTGCATGCAGGGTTCACAGGTGTCAGGGATGTCAAGAAAGATAGGACTCACACAGACAATGGATGGAACAATGCTTTACTCACATAGAGCGAGATAGAATAAATGATCAGTGTCAGGGGTGAGCATAGGTCACTGATGGCCAGTGGGTCTCATCCCACAGCCATAGCAGGGAGATGGTCTGCACATACTCTTCTACTATATGTGAAGGATCGTGTTCCCTCCCTGCCAGAAGCAGATAAAGCAGTGAGTTGGACAGGTGTCATATGACGTATACCTAAGCAGAACAAAGAAAGGGCAGCCCAGAACAGAAGAAGGTATTCCTAAACAAGGTCACATGCACAGCACAGATTATGAGGGCTTCCTACTTCCCTGTAAGGAAATGTTATCCTTTGCTCTTCTTAGCTCTGTTGCTAATACCATGCATATTGATACATTTAGACAGAAATGTATTGATATCTGCAATGGACTTTGAAATGATCTCAACATATGATAGTTTAGTGGATGGATAGAGTTATGAATAGTCAGACAGAAAGTATTCATGGTTGAGTCTAAATAACAGGTATAAATATGCTCAATGTAAAATTGTTACAACTTTGCTCTAAATACGGTTTAAATCCTTTACAATTAAATGTTGAGTGAGAAAAGTAGGAAAGAGAATAAAGTTTGTGTCACAGCTTAACACATACTTAGTATGTTAAGCATACTATAGAATATCATAAACTATAGAAAAGAAATGTTATTAGGAAAATCATGAGGAAGATAAAATATATTTACAGCATTTGTCAAAAAAATAATCTGTGTATAAGTGGAACCATATGGTTTAAACTCCTGTTCAAGGATCCACTGCATTGAAAACATACAAAAACAGGTCATGTTATGCTGCAATATTAAAAAAAAATGAGGTGAAACAATAGAGGTAAGTGGAGATGATAAGTGGGAAAAGCATGGATTTCTTTATAAAGATCGGAGAGGACCAAAGCCAATGAAATGAGGAGTGTAATTGGATCAACTCTTTGTGCTGAGGTCCAAAATAACAAATATTGTTCTGAAAGCCAGTGAGAGATAACGTTGTATAAAGCAAACATCACATGGTCCCTTCTGTATTATGTAACCAAGCCACATGTGAGAAAAGATGGTTGATCTACACTAGCTTGACATAAAGTGACTGCATTTTGTTATCAATTCTATATTCCAGGAACCAGCCTTCTCTGTAATGATTCACTTCTGGGTCTACATGAAAATATTTAAATCTCTTGTATATTCTATATTAAAAATTACTACAAAAAGAAAGATGGCTTCCCTGACGAAGTCAGAATACCAATATTTAGCCCTGACCTTTTATAGTGACTTTTGTACAATCTCTTTAATGCCTAGCCTCATGTGTAGAGTGGGAGTGATAGGACTGAATATGTTATCAAAATCTTTTTTCTAGCTGCATCATTTTCTGGGGAGATGTTAGAATGGAGTAGGTGCAAAAGCTCTGAAGTCAGTTGGTTTCTAATTCCAGTTCTGCAACATGCTGTTGATATAACTATGGGCACATGTTTCAGTTGCACAGAGCGCATTTCCTCATCTGTAAAATGGAAAGACACCAGTCAGGCCAGAGTTATCCTGAGGATAAAATAACAAAACAGGTAAGGCACATGGTAGTAGATTCTTTATATAATATGGTGTCAACAACTGCTTTTGCTCATAAAAATTTCAATCTAGTTTTTCTCCTTGAATAGTTCTCCCAGATCATCAAAAACTCATATTAGCCTTTTAACTTAGGCCTGATTTGAACACACGATGGAGATACTCACTAAGTACTTGGTATTAGCAGTTCATTACATATAATTTTTCTCCTGCTTCATCTAAGTGGAACCCTTGTTCTGATTCACCTGACAGATGCTGAACTCCTGGAGAGAAGCTTGTTAAACAGCCAGCCAACTGGAGCATTTGTTTTTTAGTTCCAACTGCAAATGTACCAACCAAATAAGCATTTGTTTAACAAGGAACTCAAAGCATTTGTTAGTGGTTACTGTCACCAGCGTCCTGAAACAAGCTTTCTGCCAAAACTAACTCAGTCTGTCCCAAATTCCTGCTCAATCCCCCCACACTTCCTTTGCCCTTATTTTTTTTTTTGTTTAACATTTTTCTTAATTTAGTTTTAAAATGCTAGAACCATTTTATCAATGGTGAGCTTTATGGAGCCCCTCCTCCCCCCCCCCCACCATGTTGGTGGAGTGCTGACTGGAAACTGACAAGTAGGTGGTGGAAGCCAAAACTTTCTTGTTATATTTTGGATTCTGTTATTAAGTAGCTAAGTAGACCTTAGTCTATCACTCATCCTCTGTGGGTTTAAAGATCTCTATCCCCATCTTTGAACAGCAGGTCCATTGTGATCATGCCCTGAAAAAAAAGAGTCTTTGTTTCTGAACTGACACTTTTGTGCGAAATATAAGGGTCATATTCATATCCATTTCTCTCTGCCCTTACAGCATTGTAAGTCACAGCTGATGAAGGCACAGCGTCCTGTGATCTGATGTAATTCACCATGAAACCGCTCTCCATTTTTGACACTTAAGCTCTGCTTGCCAATTTGCAAGTAGGCTTACAGACTGTCCAACCGTGGGGTCAAGCAATTATTCTGTGGGCCATTGTGAATTCTCTGATGTGGTTGCTCTCTATGTGATTCGATTCAGAGGGTGGCCTGAGGCCATAGACATACAGTACTTAACAATGAACAATTAGGTAGAGAAAGTTTGAGCATAAATGCTGTGATTTTAAGGACCTGGGACAGTCCCTTCTGTCCTTGTCTTTCTACCTCTCTAAATGTTGATACTCCAAACCAGGTTAACAGGTGGAAAAAAGTATTTCATTCCATGACTAGAGGTTAGTATTGAAAAGCAAATGCCTGGGGTTAACTAAGACCATTTAGCTGTTACTTCTTGTGCTGGGTTGGATTCTCTCTCTCTCTCTCTCTCTCAATCTCTCTCTCTCTCGTGCTTTTTCACACACACACACACACACACACACACACACACACACACACTGCTAAATTATATCATTTCTGGAGCCTCAGAACATGACTTTATTTGGAAATAGGTTAATTGAAGTTGTAATTAAGTAAAATACACTTCTGTTGTTTTTAATATTCACGTGGTGATTTGGCATGGTAGCCCTAAGATGCTATTGCAGTATATTATATATTGGAAATTTTATAACATAAGTACACTGAAACTTAGGGTGAAGGAACATCGGAAAATAGATGAACATAGTCAAAAGTAGCCCTTTATCCCATTGCTTCGTAGCTTTCCAAAACCCCTTAGGACTGGAGAGATTGTCCATGTAAATTCTAAGAATGAGATCCAAGCTTTCCCCTCCCTTATATTTCTATCATCTCTGCTTCTTCCCCCTTTTTGTGTGAACTCCATAGCCTTCATCCATGCATTCTTAAGGTCATTACATGCCATGTTTTTAAAACTACTTAATTTCTGTCTCTGTAATTCTTTGAGCTATCAAAAATAATTTTTCCTATGGTCTCACTGATTTGTAAATTCCTGCAAACCAAAATAATCCCTCTCTTCATAAATTGCCTTTCTTCAGTCAGCCGAAGTTACCATACATGTGACAGTTTGAAGAAACCATTTTTAGTGGCCCTTTGGATGGAGACATTTTCAGAAAACTTAAAAATTAAAGCTTTGCTTAATTAGTCTTTGAGATTTGCACAGCACATAAGCTCGTCTCTATCCTGAGTTTTTTTTCCCCATCCTGATGTCCCCCAACCAGGCGTGATCCTCAGCCAGACAGGAAAATGGGATTGAACTCAGGCTGTGAGGGATGACCCTCTTCTTGGGTGTCCATCATAGATACAGTCGGACAGAACAAGGATCAGATGAGGCATCAGAGTTGAGATGAGGCCAAAGAACAGTGGTTCTGTGTTTCAGTTTTTCTTATTTTGAAGTATTATTGTCATCAAGCACACAGATTATATTCTCTTTGTTAACACAATCACACTCTTCTTTAATGGGAAGGGAAAAAAAGAACATTTTAATTTGATGTAAAAAAATGCCTTATTACCATAAACAAAAATAAACTCAAAATGGATAATGGACCTGAACATGAGACAGGAAACCATCAAAACCCTAGAGGAGAAAGCAGGAAACAGCCTCCTTGACCTCCACGGCAGCAACTTCTTGCTTGGCACATCCCCAAAAGCAAGGGAATCAAGAGCAAAAATGAACTATTGGGACCTCATCAAGATAAAAAGCTTCTGCACAGCAAAGGAAACAGTCCATAAAACTACTAGACAACCAACGGAATGGGAAAAGATAGTTGCAAATGACATATCAGATAAGGGGCTAGTATCCAAAATCTATAAGAAACTCACCAAACTCCACACTTGAAAAACAAAGAACCCAGTGAAGAAATGGACAGAAGACATGAACAGACACTTCTCCAAAGAGGACATCCAGATGGCCAACAGACACATGAAACGATGCTCAGCATCCCTCCTCATTAGGGAAATACAAATCAAAACCACACTGAGATATCACCTTACACCAGTCAGAGTGGCTAAAATGAGCAAATCAGAGAACTCTAGATGCTGGCGAGGATGTGGAGAAACGGGCACCCTCCTACACTGTAGGTGGGAATGTAAACTGGTACAGCCCCTCTGGAAAACAGTGTGGAGGTTCCTCAGGAAACTAACAATAGAACTCCCTTATGACCCAGCAATAGCACTGCTAGGAATTTGCCCAAGGGATACAGGAGTGCTGATACATAGGGGCACATGTACCCCAGTGCTCATAGCAGCACTCTCGACAGTAGCCAAAACATGGAAAGAGCCTAACTGTCCATCAACAGATGAATGGATCAGGAAGATGTGGTTCATCTATACAATGGAATGCTATATGGCAATGAGAAAGAATGAAATCTGGCCATGTGTAGCAACATGGATGCACCTTGAGGGTGTTATGCTGAGTGAAATAATTCAGGCAGAGAAGGACAGCTACTATATGTTTGCACGTATAGGAGGATTAGGAAGAACTTAACGGAGGACCGTGGGGGAGAAGAAGGGGGGAAATAGCGGGGCAGAGGGAAGAAGGCAAACCATGAGAGACTCTTGAATGCTGACAAAAACTGAGGACTGATGGATGTGGGGGGGAGGGGGTATGGGCACGGAGAGGGGCACTTGTGGGGATGAGCACTGGGTGTTATGTGGAAACCAACTTGACAATAAACTATTAAGAAAAAATGCCTTGTTCTTTCCATCTTACTTGAAGTATACTATTTAGGTTTTTGTTTGTTTGTTTTCCTTTCTATTTATTTTGCTTATGTTTTCAAGTTACTATTTATTCTGTGTTATTTATCCATTAATTTCCTTTTCTGATAATTCAAAGCCAGCACACATTTCTTTACCATTATATGAAAACAAGATGCCTTCTATCCCTTTTAGTAAAAATGTTGTATTTTTCCTCCTACGGTTCTCTCTCTCCTCATTAAATTAAAACCTTTTAAATGTCTTTACTTACCGCACCTTCCTTTCCCACTCCTCAGCTCCTATGCGTTGAAATGATCTAAATTATATGAAATTACCAATATCTGGGCTTTGTAAAAACTGAAATTTGCATATGGATCAACATGTGTTTATTATGTTCTGCTCCCATAGGAGATGTCCCTTCATAGCTGATTTATTCTCCATCCTTCCCTATATTGAGCTCTTTGTCCCTAATGATATTTTGTATAATTAGAATTAATTCTTAAATATTTTCTTCATGTCAGATATGTGGGTTATACATTGCATGAATAGTTATGAATACTGTATTTTTTTTCACCCTGAGAAGTAAATGTTACTTTGGTTTGATGCCTGGGTAATAGTTCTTTTTTTTTTTTTTTTTTTTTTTTTTTTTTTTTTTTTTTTTTTTTTTTTTTTTTTTTTTTCCCATCAGACTTTCTCTAGAAGATGTTTAAATTATTCTTGTTTTATTTTGTCTTATTTTTAATTATTGTTTTTTTTAAAAAAATTATAAAGATCTGCATAGGGCTTTGTTGTTTTGTTTTTGTTTATTTTTACATTTTTGAAATGAAAAAGACCTTCTAATCCATGTGTTCCATTTCCAGTTTAGATTTTTTTCCCACAATTGTTTGGGAATACCGTGTCTTCAGTTTATCCCGTTTTTCCCCCTTCTATTTTTGGTCAGTTCTAATTCACTGGAGGTCCCCTCTATCTGTCTTCTTTTCGCTTCATTAAGATTTCTTTTTTTTGAATTTCGTTTTTGTTATAAGTTATATGTATATATATTAATATATGTGAGATACGAGAAACAATATGAGATATCAAATGATATATGTAATATATATAAATAAATATTATTTGATATTCCAAGCCACTAATAATCTCTAAACTGAGCACTTTCTATTCAGTTTATCTACTTAATTCTATATTTTAAAAATACTGTGTATTTGGATTCAGAAAGACTTTTTGGAGTTATAATGGAAAGACTTTATTTTCATTTTTTACTGTTCTTCTTGTTTCTATTGTTGTTTTGTCATGTGTACCTTCAATAATTTATTTTTGCCACAGAGAACAGATTCTTCTTAACTCTTGCTAAATTGTCCTCTCTCTTGCTCTGTATCCCCGTAGCAATATTCAAATGCTCTTTTGCTGTCTCCTTGAGACTCAGCCATGTGTGCTACCTTTTGGGAGAAGGATGATGACCCTGGACCAGTGTTAGACAGCCTTGACTTGAGTTCCCAGGTCTCTACTGAGGCAGCAGCAAGGGCTTGTCTGTGTCTCATTTCCAAGCAATAGTGCTGTCAACATCGGTCTACGTGACATGTTTCCCTGCAACTTCTGAAGGCAGGGATGTCAGTGGCTTCTCCACCATGGGGAGCTCATTCCTTTCCTGTAGGAGCTTATACATCCCAAGAAGTCAAGCTCTTTCTGGGATCCACCCTCTTATATTTGCTTCAAGGTTCTCTGGCAAGATTCCTCAAACTCTCTTCCTATGCAGGGGGAACAGTCTTGCATTAACTCTCTGGTCTGACCACCCGCCAGTGTCATGTTCTGTTTACAGTCTCCCAGCCTTGTCTGCCCACCTTTTCCAGCATCTGCTTGGCAGGACAGACAATGATGGTTGGAGAGGAATTAAGAACGGGGCCTGCAGGGGAAAGGTCAAGTCCCCGATATTTTTAGAATTCATGCTAATATTCTGTACCAAATGTTTCTGACATGTAAACCCATTTAGTTGACCATTCCCCAATATATTTTCTTAGGTAATTGATTAATTATGAGTACAAATGTATTTCTGTAATTCCTTGTGCTACATGGTTGCCTCTCTGGGGGCACAAACAAACTAATCGGGTTTTTTTTTTTCTTGTATGTATCATGGTCAAGTGACCATTGTCGGTGTAATCCAGATGTTTTATTTGATAAGATCATTTTATAATATCGGAAAAGACACACATGCAAAGTTTAATAGTGCTTTAAAAGAGGAATGTTACTTCTCTATTGTTTGAACATTTTACAATAAACATGTTTTACTTACTTTAATTTAAAAAGACACACACACACATAAAATAGTAAAATTTATGACCAAAGCTTTTCAAGTTCAATTTGCTAGATTCGTGTATATTTAACATTCTAGACCTTAAGTTACACTGAACACGTGTAGAGTGAAAGAAGGAAAGAGAAAAAAAAAAGAAAGAAAGAAAGGAGGGAGGGAGGGAAGAAGGGAGGGAGAGAAGATACTACAGATAAACTAATTTTCTCTGATTTGGTTTATAACTACAAACAATAAATTCATTTTTGAAAGATTTGCATAACCGAGTCACAAGAGCATATTTAAATGAGATATCATATAATTTGAATTATTTGGAAAGTTATTGAAAAATCATAATTTCACTTGTTCTCATGGAGATGTTAGCCAAAAGAGCATCTGTAGCGCATCCATAAAATAAGTCATACTCACTCTAGTCTTGAGTAATTAGTAACCATCTTTAATTGACTGCCTCTTACTTGTATACTAGTTTTATTATTCAGGAGTTACACATACTTCAAATGATATAGACCAGTTTAATAGCTACATGTCCTATTTACATGACATAGGTTTGAAGAGACAGCCTATTATTGAAAACAAATTTAAAATGGAGAATTCTAACAGGAATGGACTACTTAGCAAATTTTTATTGTTTGAGTTATAATTTCTGTGCTTTGCTAGTGGTCAAGCGTAAGGCTTTGAATGAAGAGAGGTGCAGTTTTTCCCTTAAAGAATCTGTCAGTGAAATGCTTGGGGGGGAGAAGGGCTCAGTCAGTTATGCTTCAGATTCTTGGTTTCTGCTCAGGTTATGATCTCCTGGTACCTGAGATCAAGACCCCCATCAGGCTCTGCTTTGACAGCATGGTGCCTGCTTGGAATTCTCTCTCAATATCTCTCTCCCTCCCTCTCTTTCTCTCTCTCTCAAAATAAATAAATAATAAATTGTTTAAAAACGGAGGCAGGGCATGCCTGTGTAGCTCAGTAGGTTGAGTGTCTGACGCTTGATTTGAGCCAAGGTTATGATCTCAGGGTCCATAAGACTGACTTCCTGGTTGACTCTGCGCTCACAGCACAGAACCTGTTGGCGATTCTCTCTCTCTCCCTCTCTCTCTGCCCCTCCCCCATTTGTGTGTGCACTTTCTCTCTCAAAATAAATAAGCAGAAAAAAAAAAAGAATCTGTCAGAGCAGGGAGGTGCTCTGTGGTGGGAACCTTAGATAAAGGTAGACATTTGTCTCTTTATATTAGAATAGAGGAGGAAGTGAATATGTTTTTCCTCTGTTGACTCTGAATGTTGGACTCTCCTTTCTAAATATGAAGACTGTATTCACAAGATGTTGAGGTTTGGTTTGAAACAGTGTCTAGAAGGCACTTTCTGTATTTATGCTAGATCTTATAAAAGACCCCATCAAAAGGAGTCCATGCCAAGCTAAAACTAGAATAAAACGTTTTGTTTTTTTTTTTCCATGCTTCTAAGAGAGAACGTACTGGTGATTATGACTTCTTCTAATGTCTCCATAGCATTTAGTATGTTCTCAGAATAAAGAAGCTGGAAGAACAATGAGAACGTAAAGCTTTGTCTTATTTCAATTTCGCCCAGTGACACATATTTGGCTGGAGATAACATTTCACAGATTTTTTTGTCTCCTGGCATCATTTCATCTTTCCATACTCATTTTTAATAAAGTATAAAACTCTATGCTTTCTGTTATTAAATTTATTTTTTAATTTTTAAAATAGTTATTTATTTTTGAGAGAGAAAGAGAAACAGAGAGACAGAGACAGACTGTGAGCAGGATAGGGGTGGAGAGAAAGGAGACACAGAATCTGAAGCAGGATGCAGGCTCTGAACTGTCTGCACAGAGCCCGACTCAGCATTTGAACTCACAAACCATGAGATCATGACCTGAGCTGAATTCTGATGCTTAACCAATGGGGCCACCCAGGCGCCCCTCTTATTTGTTATTAAAGTGATCATTATGTTTTGCTTTAAATATTAGCTGAGAAATGCTGAGATCCCTGGTTCTTGTGCACAAAACTATTACTTAACTGTAAATTTGTTAGCGTTTTTTAGTAGTTACAGATGTCAGTGCTTCCAGGGACACATGTTACTATCTGTAGGGTGTGTGTATTTTAATCATATCTATGCTCATGTGGGTAGTGGTGAGGGAATAGGTGCCCAGGGGTTTGTGACTGAAAGTGATGGGTAATTCACTGTGATAACTTGAAGGAGGTCATTGAGAGGATATGACGGCCAGTTGACCAGGGCAATCAGAAGCTCATCACCTCCTTCCCCTTTCTTTAGAATGTTCCCACAGTGGGAACCATTTTTTTAATGTATTTTTTTTTTTAGTTCTGAAAGAGAGAGAGAGACAGAGACAGCATGAGCAGGGGAAGGTCAGAGAGAGAGGGAGATACAGAATCTGAAGCAGGCTCCAGGCTCTGAGCTGTCAGCACAGCCCGACACAGGGCTAGAACCCACAAAACGTGAGACCATGACCTGAGCCGAAGTCTGATGCTTAACCGACTGAGCCACCCAGACGCCCAGTGGGAACCATTTTTAAAAACACAGCCTTGGGAGAGCAGTGCTTTGTCGAGATCATCTGAACAATGTATATGACTGAACCCACATAAGGCCTCTGAATGAACTTTTAAGATTCTGGTGGGCAGGTGCAGAAATGTACTCATCTTGCAAGTAGACAAACATCCCTCCCCCAAAGACAAGCCTCATACATTACTTCCCATGCCTATTAAGTGTGCCACCAATTTGGAGTAGCCTCTTTCTTCGATGCCTCCCTGCTCTGTGTATGGAGCCAATTTACAAACCACTAGTAATGTAGTTAAATGTAGTCATAGATTGAAGTTTATCAGAATATTCTCCTCTCTTGTGATCAATTAGCATTTTACTTTATAGAACAGACCATCGAACCTTGTCTAATGACAGGGTGCCTGGGTGGCTCGGTCGGTTAAGCGTCTGACTTTGGCTCAGGTCATGATCTTACAGTCCCTGGGTTCAAGCCTCACGTCGGGCACTGTGCTGAAAGGTCTGAGCCTGGAACCTACTTCAGTTTGTGTCTCCCTCTCTCTCTGCCCACGTCCCACTTATGCATGTGCTTTCTCTCTTTCTCTCTCAAAAATAAAAATAAACATTAATTTTTAAATAGTCTAACGTTAAATAATTGCAATCTAACTAATCAATAATTAATTCACTAATTTAGTAATTATACATTCAGAACAAAGCAACCTGAAAGATTTTTTCTTAGATATTTTTTATACATGATCCCTTGAGATCTATTCAGCTTATTAACAAACAGCATGTCTGAAATCCTCTACCTAAAATTAGAGTCCACAGAATCAATGGAGGTTTTGTAAAATCTTGAACAAAGTTGGCCCTGCAATTTTCTGGGAGGTATAGTCTTAAAAACCTGAGACCTAAAACCCTGCCAGGATAAAATGAGTACTAAATTGTTTTCAAAACCTAAAAATATAAGAGAATTGAATTACTGGTAGTGTCTCATTCTTTGGTCATAATAGTGAATAAATAATGATAAAAGTATAGGATTTTTGGTAGACAAGTCTTCTTCTATCGGAGGAAAACAGTCATCGCTAATTGTTGAGATATAACCTAGGCTGAATCTCTGCAATATTTCCAATATGCAGAGAGATCATAGAAATTAATAATAGTTTTTTCTACAACAAAATAAATATTAAAATAATAAATAAGTTAGAATAAATTGAAATGGAATATAATAAAATAAAACATAGAGGCTTAGTTTGGTTTTCTTATTGTTCTTGACTTGTCCTTTTTTCTACTCTGAATAAAGTATCAAGGGACAGGTTAAATTCAAGAATGTTAGTGGAAAGATAAGCACAGAATCTCTTTCTGCTTTTCCAAGAAGTTTTGATGTAATTGCATCTGCTGGGACACCATATGTTTCTCTCCTCCCTCCCTCCTTCTCCCTTCCTCCCTCCCCATTCCATCCTTCCTTCCTTCTTTCCTTCCTTCATTCCTTCCTTCCTTCCTTCCTTCCATGCTTCCTTCCTTCCTTCCTTCCTATATTTTTTCCTTCCTTATCTTTTCATTCTGTTATCTAGAATCTTAAAATATATGGCTTTATTTATTTTTACATCACATTTGGAATAATATAAGGAGTCTTATTTTAATATCTACAGTCTTTGTATAGCACTCTTATAGACACTGAAATGGCTTCATAAATAATCTAAAAAGGGCGAATTAAAAATCTTTCAGAGATTTTCTTCTAGTTTTTTTATCATTCTTTTTAGCAACATCCTTACCCACCTTCATCATTGTTCAAGGCCTAGAAAACTTCTCCCGCCCCTAGGAAGTACTATGTTCTCTTCTATGAACCTAAAAGTAATCTCTCCCTTATCTCAGAGAGACTTTATAGATATTTGTAAAACTTTTATCTCTTACCTTTTTTTTGTTTTGTTTTTTAACTTTATTGTTATATATGTCCTTGCTTTGCTTCTCCTCTTAAATCAGGGCTCACAGATTTAAATGCCATAAGATGCCAGGTTGAAAACAAATGAATAATAGAGTATGGACAATCTGGAATAGTGACAATGGTGTAAACTCAAGAAGGCAAACTCAACCTAAGTGGAAATGTACTAAAATGCTGTCCTAACACAGCTATGCCAAATTCTGGTCTCAGCCTGAAAGCTACTTAAACAGATTGACTCTTCTGTACCATAACAGGTTCAATGTATTGTTCATCTTTATACTAAACATAGTTAAACATTCATATGTTGACCAGCCAATGTGTCCATTGTCTGAATTGGCAAAAAACTATTGTCTCACCTATTTCTCTTTCCTTAAGTTCTACCACATTATTTGTCTTGTATTTTCATTCTTAGTTCATAGGACTGTCTTCCCCAAGTTGACCGTGAGTTTCTTTAAAAGGGAAGCAAGGGAGGGGGTGCATGGGTGACTCAGTTGGTTAAGTGTCTGACTCCAGATTTCTGGAGGTCATGATCAGGTCATGATCTCACTGTAAGATCAAGCCTTGTGACAGCTCTGCACTGGTGACATGAAGCCTGCTTGGGATTCTCTCTCTCTCCCTCTTTCTCTCTCTCTCTTTCTGCCTTTCTGTTTGTCCTCTCTCTCTCTCAAAATAAATTAAGTAAAACAAAAAAGAGGGTAGTTAGGGAGAAGATCAAGACATAGTGATGTTTGTTTCTCCTACGTGGTGTCTGCTCTAGAGAAGAGTATGCTAGGGAGTCATAAGCATGTGATGATTGCCTAAGAGAAGGAAGACAGAATTCAGGGAGTAGGACTATCAGGAAGTAGAACTGTTAGGTAGTATCATTTGTGTATCACTACTGTATACATGATCTTATACCAGATAGTAGGAAAATATAAATGAATTTGAGTCTTGAACGACATGGGTTTGAACTGCATGTACACACACACACACACACACACATTCATATACATTTATATTTATGTATAAATACAGTAGAACACTGTAAATGTATTTTTTCTCTTATGATTTTCTCGATACCATTTTCTTTTCTCTAATTTACTTTATTATAAGTATATAATACATGTCATGTAGAAAATATCTGCTAATCAACTGTTTATGTTAGTATTAGAACTTCTGATCAACAGTAGAGGCTATTAGTAGTGAAGTTTTGGAGGAGTCAAAAGTGATAGATTTTCAATTGTGTGAAGTCTTGGAGTTCAATTGTGTGAAGTCTTGGAGTCCCTGACCCCTATGTTCTTCTAGGGCCAAATGTAGAGATAGATGTTTCTAGCATTTTCTTTATACAGGTAAGAATATATTAAAGAAAGGATTAAAAATGAATAATATTTGTCAAAGTTTTGTTTTGTTTTCATTGACTGCATGTATTTTAGTGAGTGACTATATACATAGGCCAATCCTTCTTTATCTTCTATGAATAAAAGTTTGGCAGGGTTAAGAGGTAGGGAGCTAAATAATATGTAAAGTTCTTTTTAACCTAGAAGCCCAGAGAATCACTGCAATATGATTTTTGGGAACATTTGAAAAACAAAAACAAACAACAACAACAAAAAAAAAACCCATTATCTATGCTCGGAAGAGTTGTAATGAACATAAATGCAGATATTTTTGTTATTTTTTTGCCTTTTATTTTGAAATAAATTCAAAATTATAAAAAATCCAAAACAATACAAATTTTCCCTTGTATCCTTTACTTATATTCTCCAAATGTAATGGTTTATCACATTTGCTTCCCCTCTCTCTCTTTCTCTCTCTGTCTCTATCTGTCCCTCCCTCCCTCCCTCCACTTCCTTTCGGAAGTGCCTTTCTGTCTTTGTTTTAAAGTCTTGTGACTTTGAAGAATACAAGCCAGTTATCTACATAGAGTCCTTCATTTCATGTTTGTCTGATATTTTCAGGATGATGCTCAGTCTCAGTTCTCTTGGGGAAGATATCAGAGAAGTGAGGTCCTGTCTTTCTTGGTACCTCACATCGGAAGGCACCTGGCTTTCTTTCATTCTGTGTTCCACTTACAGTTAATTTTGATCATTTGAGTAGGCTTTTGTCTGCCAGGCTTCTCTACTGTCAAGTTCTTATTTTTTGTTTTGCAATTATGGGCAGAGATTTTGAGATAATGCAATCATCTTATTTCTCATTGTACTTTTGCTCACTAGACTTAACATAACATCGTAGTCTTACCATAAGAAGAATGATGTCAATTTTTTTATATATTACTCAGATCACAGAAAGTATGTAGTCCCATATTAAGTTTATCTAGACCATGAGAATACTTCTACAATCAGAAAGCTGAGTAGAATTGACAAACTCCCGCCATAGCTTTTCAAGGATAATTCTGTTGTGACTATTACAGCAGGCTGAGGAATATTTGAAGGTATAACTAAGTGTCTCTTAGGAATTTTGTTTAATAGTTCAGACTACTATGCCACCTTGTGTTTCAAAACCGTTTTTATTAAGTATCACACTTGTGGAATTATTTATTCATTTCTTTTTTCTTTGTTTTGTTATTGATTGGTCTTTGGTCTTATAAGCATAGAAGTTACCATAAAGCAAATAAATCTGTGTGGGTAAATTTTCTTTTTTCTTATTTTTAAATAGAATTCAATTTTTAGAGGATGTAGAGACATTCTTATTCTTTTGTCTTTAATGCAGACTTTGTAATGTCACATTACCTCCTGTCAATGTTTTTGGCACAAGTGTTGATATATAAGGAAGCAAATCTGTATGTTATTTTGATTTACCAGAAAAGAAAATAATATGAGCTAATGCTTGGTTTACTGGCTGCTGGCAAAGATTATATTTTTCTTTCTTTACTTTTTGTTTTTTAACTACTTGTTTAAACATTAACTGACAGCTCTGGTCTCTCTTAAATACTTTATTAATGAGGTGAAGTTAGGGGTAAGCAGAATATTTATAATGTAGGATGCAGATTTCTCTGACTCATAAGATGTTGTGAACATCAATGACTGAATAATAACACAAATGATCCCACAAAAATATAGACAAATATAATCAAATAAGATTTAATTTAAAAATGAAAAACTAATCTGAATTACTTGAGACTCAATTATCCAGGAAACTGAATAAAAGTAAATATACTTTGCACAAAGAAGTTGACAAATCATTTATATTTGCCAAGAGACAGAAACGTTTAAACAATAGCTCATTTCAATCATTAACAAGAAACTATTAATAAAATAATATTTACCTAAATATCATTTGGGAGAAGTTATGTTCTATAACATTCTTATTTATATCACCTTCCTGTATTTGACATGATTTCCCCAAATTTTTAGTGTAGCTGTTTATTAATAAAAGTAATAATAGCTGGTATTATTTTGAGAATATATTTGTAGAACTGTTCATTTTTTTAATGTGTCACAGTCAGAATCACATTCTAGGAAATTTGATCTAATATTTCTTTTTTCTTTAATGTTTATTCATTTTTGAACAAGGATATGTGAGCAGGGGAGGGGCAGAGAGAGAGAAGGACAGAGGATCTGAAGTGGGCTCTGTGTGACAGCAGCAAACCTGATGCGAGGCTCAAACTCACAAACCATGAAATCGTGACCTGAGTTGAAACAGGACACTCAACCAGTTGGGTCATCCAGGCACTTCTGATCTAATATTTTTCATATTTGTCTGATTTCTCCAGAGAAACTGGACCAATAGGATGGATATAGATGATAGATAGATAGAAAGATAGATTGATAGATAGATAGATAATAGATAGATAGATAGATAGATAGATAGATAGATAGATGATAGATAGATAGATGATAGATGATAGATGATAGATAGATAGATAGTAGAGAGACTTACTACAAGGAATTGAGAAACATGAGTTCCTTACTCAAACTTTTATTCTATTTAGGTCTTGAACTGATTGAATTAAAACCAGCCCCACTGGAGTGAGGGATCTGTTTTACTCTATCAACCTGAATGTTAATCCCATTCAGAAGTACCCTCACAGACACCCTCAGAAATAATGTTCAACCAAATATCTGCACAGCCCATTCTTCAATCAAGTTGACATGAAAAGTTAACTATCACATTTGTGTTCAATACTGCTTTGGTACTAGATAGAGAAAATTTGAAATTTGAAGTGTTTGTTCAATATTAAGTAGGAAATATTGTGCAAATTTTCCAAAACAAAGTTTATAACTAGAAGAGAATGTCTGCTGGGGCTTAAAATTTGCAGGTCATTTTCCCAAAAGTAAAGGCAGATGCTCTAAGATGTATTTGGGATTGTTAAAGGAGACAGTAAAGAAAGGGCTGAAATAGTCTAAATATGGGTCTTTGAGTTAGTACAGTCAGTCCAATGGCAAGTACAGCCTGAAGACTCTGTGCAAATCATGGAAGTTGGGAAAAATTTGATGATGCAGAATCCTGAGTTGCAGTGTCACAGACTCAGCGAGGGAGGACATGCACTATGAGGTACAGAGGAGTAGAGGCCTTGATGCCTGGGACTGGCACACAAAACAATCCTGAGAACAAACTCAACAGTCTGGTTGGATAGGGGGAAAAGAAAAGATGGAATAGTCCCAGATTTTGTGCGTTAGTCCTAAATTTCAAACAATATATCCCGAGTTGGCTTTCAGAGGTTTTTCTCTATTTTCTCATGCTAACATGAGTTGATAAAGTGTTTTTAAATGTAAACTGTTATAAAATGGATTTGGAAAAAAATAAGTTAACTTTGTGGCAATCTGCCATACAACTAACAAGTAATTACAAGTGGCTCTTTTGCAATATGGAAAAAAGGGATTAAAAAGTCACTGATAAGAGTGGAAATATTTTTCATTTCAAGGCCTATTTCACTAAGGTCTATGTTGATTTTAAAGATTATCTAGATAGAGAAACAAAGTTACATCTTCTATGTACATTTTCTTTATTGAGGTGTATATACATGACCTTTTATCAAATGGCACATTAAATATGAGAGGCTTAGTAAATGTCAATTATACCTTAATCAATATGCTAAAAACAGTAAACAAAATCATATATATCTGTGGAAGTCATCATGTCATCATGCTGTCTTCAGGTGGTGACTATCTAGCTACATGGGAGTGCATCAGTGGATTGCATCAGTTAACCAAGAACCTCATTAATATTCTCATTATCTTTCTATTGAGTTAACTCATCTCTGCTAACTGAATTATTTGTGCTTCACACATCCACAGTAATAATAATATTCTTTGACACTGTGCCTCATGGTTAGCTTTGACACCACAGTCTGACATTTGAGACTTTCTATTAATAAGCCCAAATCCTATGCTTCATTGGTAATAGTAACATTGAAAGTATAGGATATACAGAATGAAGGTAGGGAGGACATGTGTAAAATCCAGTAATTTCTTTGTCCTTAGAGTCAAAGAAAGGGTTTTTTTTTTTTTTAATGTCCACACTTTACTTCCCCTCCCCATTCCATTTAAGCAGGATATCAGGATATGTTCAAACATTTATTCTTTCAAATGTTAAAGAAAAAACTACAACATGTATTAGATTTTTAAAGAGTAAATTTGTTGCACCACGTCTGTTTCATCAGAGAAAAGAAAAAAGTCATTTCTAACTTATTATACTTCATAGTGTATAGGTGTGTTTACATATATAACTTCACTGAAATCTCCCAATGACCTAGGGAGGTGGGCAAGGCCGACATTGATATTCTAGCTTTTTAATCAAGTAACTGAAACTTGAAGAAGTTAGTTACTTCTTCATTGTCAAGAGAGAGTAAACGAGCTGAAACTGACAACCTAGACTTATTTCCTTGATGTAAGAAAACAGTGCTAAAAATATGGTCCTGTGTTCCTGTCCTAATAAGAAATTCTTAGAAGTTCAGTTTCAGGGCATTTCTTAAAAAGTTGTAAGATTTAGTGGAAAGTGACAGTGGCTTATCTTCATTGACCTGGTCTGTGCATCCATAAAAATCATTGAAGGCAGAAGAGAGATAGGCTTGCGATGCAAAATAAGTGGGCACCTTGGTTCAGCACAAATGCAAGCCCTGAGTTCTAAGAGTACTGAATGGCAAACGGCCAGCGAGAACTGCCAACTCAACATCTTCAGCAAATGGAATGAAATTCAGAAGGCTGCTCACAACCTGTGTGAATAGTACACTAGGGAACATTCTAATATCCAGGCTATCTTTCAATGCAACTATCCCCTGGGATTCTAAGATCACTTGAAGAAAGGTTAGGACAGTTTTTCTGGAGAAGAAAACATCTTCATTGTGTATCTCAAGACTAAAAATGTAAATAAAAATAAACAGAAATGTAAAAAAAAAAAGTAAATATCTGATATGTTTAAAATCTTAATAAATACATAAATAAGAAAGAACAGAAATGATTTTGCTAAATCCTTTACCAAATGATATTTATGGGATTTCTCTCACACTGATCTCCTGATAAGCCAATAAGATGCCTTCGGTAGCAGCCAATTATATCATTTCAGGAAGGCAACCTCTTAGATATATATTTTTGGGAAATATTCTCCTGGATAATTAATTGGATTAAAACACATTTGTTAGGAGACTTTTTAAAACTTTATTTTTGTTCTCCTCCCCATTCTTATTATACTTATTGTTTTCAATAACTAACAGCATCCAGCATATTCAGGATAATATTTTCTCTTTGGGAAACAGAAAGTAGCCAAAGAAGAAGTAGGGGAGGATGAGGGAAAAGGACAAAATTATATATATATATATATATATATATATATATATATATATACATGTATATATATACATGTATATATACATACCTACGTATATAAGTTATAAATACATATAGCATTGATGTCAGCACTTCTCACAGGTGTTATCTGACACCGCTAACTACATATCACCAATCTCTAGCCCAAGCCTCCTCCATTTGAGGTAATTTAACAAACTTGTACTAATCGCTAAGCATTTGTGGAACATATAATGTCAATTGTATCTCAACAGTTATTGACATACATTAATCTGGTATATTTAACTTTGCAACATCCTATTAACAATCAAACACATTAACAGATATTGTTTTATTTTCTTGTGCATTTACAGAAAAACTTGAAATAGAAAATAAGAGAAATTAATTTAGAACAGTCACTCGATGTAAATGAAATGTCAAGCTTCACAGGATGGTATGTAAATGCACTTTCCATAGCTATATGTGTTCAATAGTTGTCATTAACTTCCTTCCTCCTTCACTGTTTCCCTCCATCCTTTTTGTTTCTTTCTCTTTCACTGAGTTTAATTTCCATGGATTTACTGTAGTTGATTTTGCTACTGAAAAATATTTCTACCCTATAATAAGGCGAGAGGAAACAAAAACATGTAGTGCATGTTTTCTAATGGACCAGATACATGTTTTAGACAACTATGTCTATAGAATTAACATTCAATGAAACTAAATTTAGTTAAAGGGATTTTGAGTTGTTGCCACTTATTATAATGTTAAAGGGAGAAGTGGTTTAGGTAGAGGACTGTGCTGGCATCTCCATGGAAGGAAATCAAGTTGAGGGTAAACACTGGGGGATCCAAGCTAGAGATATTATCTTGAAAATTCAAAGGTATAGGTTAAGTTCTGTTTTACTGACTCATTGGTATTAAAAGCATTATGGAAGAGAAAGAATATACCTGTGCTAATATTAAGTGCAAAAGAAAATATATATTTAATGTAAACCATGTGCATATATTATATATAAAATGAAGAAGTTCATCGATACTAAAATCCTATATTTCAATTTCATGTTTTGAAATTAAAGATGAATATTTAATGACTATTAATTTTAATTTTAAATTTTAAACTGGTGCTGAGTCATACAACCCAAGGATATATGCCTTTAAGTCTGTAAGAAGGGGGTCTGAGATATGAATTAAGGTGGGGATAGTTTCTACTGGGTACTAAGGACTGGCGGGGGTCCTGAGGTTTCCTTTGTTCAGCAAGGATCAGAGCACAGAAAGTGAAGGCCCAGAATGGGCTTTCTGAGACTGCCAGCCCTGTTCTTCAATTGTGTCTTCTCTGTAGGTTCCTTGAGTCAGAGACAAAAGCCTGGGGTCCTTTAAGGCTACATATTTTTGAACGTGACACTAACATCAGCTTTCATGTTGAGGGATTATCAGGCCTTACTATTTCAAATAAGTTTGGGAAGTCATCAATACTATATATAATCAAAATAATTTAAAGAAGAATCTTTGCAGATAGCTTTCAGAGAATTTTCAAATTATGTGGTATTCTAGACCAAACTAGAAATTGTAACTGAAGTCCCCTTACCTGAATTCAGCAATGGATTATATAGGTATCTCAAAATAATCACAATGCTTTTATCAGTTGTTTAAGATTTAAATTATATGTTACCCTCATTTGTATTGTTGGCCCACATTTAAGAACAGAAATTGAAAATGAGGCCACCCTGTCAAATGTCATCACTAATTGAAAGCTTCGTCTCATTATTAGTTTTGCTTTATTTTGTGTTTTTTCTCTGGACTTCATCAGGAGTTGCTATAAACACTTCCCAGGCCACACAGTCATGTTTTAAAAAAAACTTCAGGATTCCCCTGGGTGAGATGCAGCCCTACTTCTAAGGGGAGAATGACAAACTCGACCCTGTTTATCTTCTTTGCAATAAATTAAATTATGGGCACTGATAAGCTTTTGTGGCATAGGTCACCTACTTACTAAAATGTTGTATATTTTGGACCACCTTTAATTCAGCTTTGCTCTCCAACTTTGCAAACTTTCTCATCCACAAACCTGAATGCAAAGGTTAATTATCTGCCGTTGTTTTGGTTTCATGTCATCTGAGAAACTATTTTTATGTTTAGTTTTTAACTTATAAGGGGAGGCTATATTTCTTCATCATCTTCATTTGCATTATCATTGTATCATCTTCATTGAAAAAAAGAAAGTCTTCCTAGCACTGAATCGTGTCAGAGGCCAACCTAGGATCTATAAGAAATGCACATATAAGGTCATATAGCTCTTTCCTTTGCAAATATGCTTTACATTTCCTAACAAGAATTCTATTTTATTTCCTCTCCCATGGCTGAAAGTAGACATTTTTTTCTAATGAAGCTTTTCTTGCTCTGGAACTCTGCTTTGGGTCATTGTCCTCAATACCTTATTTTTAATTTCTTCAAAGAGGGTGGATTTTTGCCTTTAATTGGTATTTCAATATGGATCCCTTGAGGCAATGTAGAAATGAAAATCAGAGACAGCTCCCTGGCTTCAGATTCCTGGGGCCAAGCCACAGTTGCTATATGCACTAGCTTTGTGATCTTGACACCTCCCTGTTCAATTTCCTCACCTACAGAGTGAAAACATTAAGAACAGTTAGCTCCAGGAAGCCGTAGGGGGTAATAATAGAATGACTGGTGTCTAATCAGAGTAAACAAATGTTAGCTGTTATCATTCTAAGTCAAGCTTAGGTAATACACGGTAAGCTCTGTAATACTAAAGTTGAATGACCTGTTTTTAATTTTTGAATTATCTTATTAATTAGAGGAACTTCTTAAGAGTAATCCCCAAAATAAATTATATAATTGGAACAAGTATATGAACCTCAATGATTATTGTCCTTAAAGGATAGCATGCATTACACATAATAGTTATACTTGATTACTTGATAATGCATTACACTTTTTTTTTTATATAGTTACAATTTCTCATTGCTTGGGAAGCTGTCCTGCCCCCTTAGAGTTGCCAATCTAGAAAGGATTCAAACAGGTTTGAAATGTATAATGAAGGATTTGGGTGTCTGCACTGGGTATGTGATAGGGGTGTGTGCATCTTTGGAAACCAAGGAGGAGTAATCTTCATAAAAGAACATTTGACTCTTGAAGCTTCCATAAACTTATTTAATAGCAGTTCTTGATGGTGCTTTTACATTCTATTTTATCATAAATTTTCTATTTTCTATTATTTCTTTCTGCACATTTTGAAAGCTGAGTGGAAAATTTTACCCTTTCTAATAGGTATTCATAGGACAGTTTTCTTTAAGACACCCTGGTTCTATCACCCGTGGCATTGTTTCCTGATATTTTAAAAGTTCTTTGGTTGAGGAGGTTGCTTATTATTTGCTTAACTCCCTGGGAACTGTGCACATAAAGCGTAAAACCCTTCTCTTCTAAACAGGGCCTCACATTACCACCTTTGCCAAAGGCCAGGAAGGATTTATCATGGTGCTACATCATGCATTTGAATATGAACTGACACAGATATATAATATGGTTTAGTGGAAGTAGTTGATGTTGTCTGAATGATAACTCTTGACCTGAGAAGCTCTGAAGTAATGAAAGGGGGATAAGTTTGCATGATTTGTGCCATAAGCAATATTTATAATGTAAGAGGGCTTTAAAGATTAATACATTCCCAGAGCTACACATGAAAGAGACAGGAAAGGTTATTCGATGATCACCCAAGTGCACTATTTATTTGCCATGCTTTCATCTGAAAGATTTTCTTAGTTTTTTTTCCCTTTCCCCCATTAATTTAGCATACAAAGGGGGCATTGATATCTACCCAATTTCAAAATATTCTCTGCAAGTTTAACTCTTTTAATCAAGGAGAAGAGGCACATACTTCTTGAAGAAATAGTTGATTGATTGCCTCTCATTAGTTAAATGGCCTACGGTATTTTGTAAGTTCTTAAATCATTAACTACTTATTTTGAGAATCAAACAGCTTGAAGTATTTTTCACAAAAGAGTTACATTATTGCTTTATCTAATTATCAATCTTTAGAAGGCAAATTGATTTATAAAGCCCTTAAGAAGGTATATAATTACAAAGCTTGAGAATTCAAGTCTGAGATAGACAACACACTTAAAGATAGTCCTCAGAATAATATCTTCTGAGTTACTTTTCGTGCACTTTTAACTTTCTGTCTGAAAATATGGAACACTTCCAAAATGGCTTCATACTCCTTAGTTATTTTTCCCATCAAAAGATTAAATGATCCTAGGTGCAATGCTAAAATGAAAAGATTGGTGGGAAGAAACATTAAAGAACAGGCTCAGCAGAAATTTATGTATTAAGTCAGTTTTAATACCTGCATATATTGTGGTTTTAATTCCTTTGGCAAATGATGTGATAATATAGTTGTGTCTAACCACTTCCAAAACAGCTGAAACTAATTGAAGAGCAAAGAATTCTGTCAGTCAGACATTAGATTTTCTTCATAGTGTCAAGTTGCTTTCACTGAAGATACAGAAAAGAATGTTTATTCTAGATACATGGACAGAGAATGAGCAGCCTGCCACACAGACTCACACAGTAGCCTGCTTCAGTCACAAGCCTTGTGTAAGAGACCTATTTTCATTCTCTTTTTGGGAGATTAGATCTCAATAAGAAAAGAGTTGTGGATATTATGACTTACTTTATATTATTCCTCAGAGGTAAAAATAAATTCATTCTCCCTTATCTCATGTCTCATGAAGCATGATCTAGTATTGTTTCCATTTTACAAATGAGGGAGATTATGTAGGAAATTTAGCCAAGGTAATACAAGAAATAAGCAGGATCAGAACTAGAAATCTCTTACTTTTTGCATTTTTCTTACATATTTAACAGTAATTGTCTCTGGGATCAGCTACAAAATTTTTGAAGAGTAATTTAAGAAAAATATTTCTCTTTTAATTTTAGAGGCACACAAAACATATAAAAATGACAGTTGATTAAGGATAATCACTTGGAACCACTCTAGAGTTTTTTAAGGACAGTAAGATTTGTAGATACAATGGAAACGTATATCTAATAATTAAGTTATTATAGCAAATAAAATGGATCCAGATTAAATTATTTTCCAACCATTATGCTCTTGGGTTAAAATTGAAAGACTTTTTTTCTCCAGATGGTCTCTATTTCATCCTAGAAGCTTTGAAGGGTAAGGTTATTTACTGCCACTATGAAGATCTATTTTCAGTTGAGCACTATAGACTCCCTGGAAAGGTCTCTCAGCTTTATTAACCTAAACTTAATAGGAAAATTCACATCCCTCTACTTTGTTTCCCTCACACCTGATAGCATGTAATATAGCTAAAATCCCAGGCTATGAAATCAGTCAGTTCTAAAGTTTTACTCTTTAGTTGCATATTGGGTACACCACTGCCCTCTTGAAGTATAACTATGTACATCTTTGTAAAACAAATATAACACTGCTTTTGTGTTACAGAATTCTTGTTAGGATTTGAGTAAAAATGCATGATGAGCTTGAGCCTTATGACAGGCTCTGCATACACAGTGTGGAACCTTCTTGGGATTCTCTCTCTCTCTGTCTCTCTCTCTCTCTGTCTCTCTCTCTCTCTCTCTCTCTCTCTCTCTCTCTCTCTCTCTCTGTCTCTCTCTCTCTCTGTCTCTCTCTCTCTCTCTGTCTCTCTCTCTCTCTCTGTCTCTCTCTCTCTCTCTCTCCTCCCACCCTTCTTTTTCTCTCACTCTCAAAATAAACAAAATAAAACTTTAAAAAAATCTTCCAATTAGTCCAGAGCCAGAAGGCTTCCCAGGGGAATTCTACCAGACATTGAAAGAATACCTATTCTTCTCAAACTGTTCCAAAAAATAGAAATGGAAGGGAAACTCACCAAACTCATGCTATGAAGCCAGAATTACCTTGATTCTAAAACCAGACAAAGACCCCACTAAAAAGGAGAATTATAGGTCAATGCCTCTGATGAACATGGAAGTAAAAATTCTCAACAAGACAGCAAATAGAATTTAACAGTAGATTAAAATAATTATTCACCATGATCAAGTGGGATTTATTCCTGGGTTGCAAGTCTATTCAATAGTAACAAATCAATCAACTTGATACACCACATTAATAGAAAAAAGGGTAAGAAATATATGATCCTGTCAATAGATGCAGAAAAATAATTTGACAAAATACAGCATCCATTCTTGATAAAAACTCTTAACAAAGTAAGGATAGATGGAATATACCTCAATATCATAATGACCATATATGAAAGACCCACAGCTAATATTATCCTCAATGTGGAAAAACAGAGCCCTCCTCTATGGTCAGGAATAAGACAAGGATGTCCATTCTTTTTAAAAAAAAAAATTAATAGTTTTTTTTTTTATTTTTGAGACAGTGAGAGACAGAACATGAGCAGGGCAGGGGCAGAGAGAGAAGAAGTCACAGAATCTGAAGCACAGAGCCCATCACAAATCTCTAACCCACAAACTGTCAGATCATGACCTGGACTGAAGTCAAACGCTTAACCAATTGAGCCATCCAGCTGTCCCAAGCAATCTACACATTTAATTAAATCCCTATAAAATTACCACAAGCAGTTTTTGCACACTAGAATAAACAATCCTAAAATCTGTATGGAACCAAAGAAGACCGCAAATAGCCAAAGGAATCCTGGAAAAGAAAAACAAAAGTGGAGGCATCACGATTCCAGATTTGAAGCTAGATTACAAACCTGTAGTCATCAAGACAGTATGGTACTGGCACAGAAACAGACAAATAGATCAATGGAACATAATAGAAAATCCAGAAATGGACCCACAACTATATGGTCAAGTAATCTTTGAAAAGCAGGAAAGAATATTCAATGGAAAAAAGACAGTGTCTTCAACAAATAGTGTTGAGAAAACTGGATGGTGACATGCAGAAGAATGAAACTGGACCACTTTCTTACACCATACACAAAAGTAACTTCAAAATGGATGAAAGTCCTCAATGTGAGACAGGAAACCATAAAATTCCTAAAGGAGAACACAGGCAGCAACCTCTTTGACCTAGGCTGGGAAAACTTCTGACTAGATATGTGTTCTAAAGTAAGCGAAACAAAATCAAAAATGAACTACTGGTTCTACATCAAAATAAAAAGCTTCTCCACAGTGAAGAAAACAATAAACAAAACTAAAAGGCATCCTATGGAAGGGGAGAATATATTTGCAAATGACATATCTGATGAAGGGTTAGAATCCAAATTTTATAAAGAACTTCTCAAACTCAACACCCCCCAAAAAAACCCCAATAACTCAGTTAAAAAATGGGCAGAAGTCACAGAACAGAAACTTTTCCAAAGAATACAACCAGATGGCTACAGACACATGAAAACGTGGTCAATATTACTCATCATCATGGAAATTCAAATCAAAACCACAATGAGATATCACCTCCCACCTGTCAGAATGAAATTAACAATACAAGAAACAATAGATTCTGGTAAGGATGCAGAGAAAGGGAAACCCTCTTGCATTGTTGATGAGAATGTAAACTTGTGTAGCCACTCTGGAGAACAGTATGGAGGTTCCTTAAGAAACTAAAAATAGAACTACCCTTTGATACAACAATTGCACTGTTAAGTATTTACTCAAAGGATACAAAAACACAGATTCAAAGGGGGCACATATACCCCAAAGTTTATAGCAGTATTATCAAGAATAGCCAAACTATGGAGAAAGCCCACACATCCATTGACTGATGGATGGAGAAAGAAAAGGTGGTGTGTGTGTGTGTGTGTGTGTGTGTGTGCGCACACACGCATGCACATAATGGAATATTACCCACCTATCAAAAAGAGTGAAGTCTTGCCATTTGCCATAGCATGGATGGAGCTAGAAAGTTATTATGCTAAGTGAAATAAGTCAATCAGAGAAAGACAAATACCATGTGATTTAACTCATATGTAGAATTTAAGAAAGAAAACAGATGTGTAAATGGGGGGAAAGAGAAGAGAGGGAAAAACCACAAGAAATTCTTAATGATAGAGAACTAACTATGGGTTGATAGAGGAAGATGGGGTAGGAGATGGGCTAGAAGAGTGACAGATACTAAGGAGGCACTTCTGATGAGCAGTGGGTGTTGTATGTAAGTAATGAATCACTGAATTATAAAAATAAAATGAAAAATAAAATAAAATAAGCATTTCTGTTGTCTTAGAAATAAATACAAATAATTGTGGCAATGCTATCTCTATACAACTTAGAATGAATATACTGTAAATGAAAGTACTTTAAATTTTAAGCATGTACCCAGTTAAGAAGTTAAAGTTCAAACTTGGATTAAGAGCTGGCTCCTATATGGTGTCCCAGTGCATAATACTATAATATTTAGTTGCATTTATGTACTTGAAATGACAATGCGATTTTGAAAAGCCGTAGAATACAATAAATTGCAGATAGATGTGATCTGCTTGTAAACAAGAGCTACTGTTAGGAGTATTCTATGTCTTCTAAAAACTGTCACTGCATGTCATGCAGACATATGAATAAATGTAAAGAAAATAATCATGGAAAGATAATCATTTGAACAAATAACAAGCTGCCTGAATCATGGATCCCCATTAGGAATGAAGAAGTCAGCTTGAAGAAGAACTCAGGTGGGGCAAGAGTAATTTTTATTATTTCCTTTTACTCCCAGACTGAACTTTCACCCTTCTGAAAGAAGAGACTTGAAATTCAACTCCCTTCTAGGGCTTTAATAAACATAGGCATGGTTTATTTCCATTTCTTTCAGAGTCTGGAGTGAAAAATGTTGAAATACCACATGAAAGACCTTGCTTACAGGGTTTCCAGCTGAGACTGGAGCCTGAAGCGCTGAAAATGCTCACAAGGGATATAGGACTTCATGATATTTCCAGACAAATCCCATTGTCCCTGGGAACAGGGGTAAACTTAAGGTGAGGAGGATCAGGAGGCTCTCACTGGTATACACAGTTCCCTTCCAGCTTGTTCCACACAAAGGGTAGCAATGGAGAGCTCTAGACAAGTTTTCTGGATGGTAATTTGCATTTGTTGCATTATTGACATTATTTACTATGCTCTGGATAGGAAAGGAATGGATATTTTTCACTTAATGTCAAATGTTAACTTCACTGTGGAAGCTGAAGCTGCTGCTGCTGCTGCTGCTTCTTTTTCTTCTCCTCCTCTGTCTCCTCATTCTTCTTCTTCCTCTTCTTCCTCTTCTT